>NC_064927.1:264911262-265068762 GCF_023897955.1 Schistocerca gregaria
ACAGTTCTAGGATTTTTGGTAACCAAAATTCTGCAGTTGTGGGCGTTGACAGACCCTCGGAGAGTGAAATGAGCTTCGTCGGTCCACAACACGTTACTCAACCAATCGTCATCTTCCGTCATCTTTTGAAACGCCCACACCGCAAATGCCCTCTGCTTCACTAAATCGCCAGTTAACAGTTTATGATGCCGGTGGATTTTGTACGGATAGCACCGGAGGGTACGCCGAAATGCCAACCAAACAGTAGTGCATGGAATGCCGGAGCGACGTGCGACTGCACGAGCGATGACTTCCGCGTGCATAGACGAACCCGCTACAGTCTCCATTTCTTCCCGAACTGTCTCAGCAGCATTACGCCTTGTGCTCTGTCGGCCACTACGGGTCTATCGTCTGAACAACCCGTCGCTACGAACTTCGAAATCATTCTCGCCACAACTGCATTTGTCAATGGACCTTTACCTGTTTGAATCCCCATCCTATGGCGATAGGATCGTAACGCTGAACTAGCACATTCCCCATTCTGATAATACAGCTTCACTAAAAGCGCCTTTTCAGGTAACGACAACATGCTGCGACTGCTGGCGCATCTGATTCTCTCTCTCATGACAGCTCCTTTTATACACGATTGCCAGTCACTGACTTTTGCTGTCCAGCGCCGTCTGTCGGACACTTTGTGAACTATGTTTTTTTTTTGTTCTAATAAAACCCCATGTCATTCCAAACATGTGTGTCAATTTGTACCTCTCTATCTATATTATTCCATGATTTATTCAGTTTTCAAATTTATACTGACTTTTTGATCACCCGGTATGTTTCATATAAGAAACTCTTCAGAAAGATGTGCACTACAAAATGAACCTACTTTTGGAAAGTCGATTTTTTCAAATTTTTAATAACTCACCTCAAATGCTTAATTGGAGATGGGGGGGGGGGGAATAAAGGGATTACCGCTATCAAGTTTTTGCCCTGGTTCAGAAATACCCTACAGCCAGGGCTGCTGACAGTCTGCATATGATCTGTATGTTCTGTCTTTCTTAGGGACTAAATATATGGAGAAACCCATGGGCTATCCAGTGCCCAGACTATGCTTACATGTAGTAATTTGTCAGCAGCAGTTTTAGCTGCTCACAATCTGTCTGGTGCCAGTCTGCATGGTTCGTGGTAGATGGGCGGACCTGGCAGAGTTAATTTTGTGCACATTGTCATGACTAATGCCTCTGTGTTTATAAAGTGCACATGTATTAGTAGTAGTAGTAGTTTATTCATCCAGAGACGACGTAAATTGCATGGATTTCGTCAAAAAATACATAGTATATATATACACACATGTAGGGTGAGCAATACTATACAAAATACAGATGTGCATAGTAGACTACATAACATCAGACCACATTGAAATAGCATGTACAACTGTGATTATTTACGTTGATGTATGAGAAAGACTTCTTACATGGAATACACAGTTGATATTTAGATATAACACATACAATTCTAGCACTTTTGTACATATTATTTATTTAGATCATAGCAACAGTCAGATAAAAATTACTATTGGCAAAGAGTACATAAATATAATTGTTTAGTATGAAGCTATTCCAGGTATTCTTTTACACTTTAATAGCAGTTGGTCATTAAAAATTTGAATACTGCTTCTTTAAATGAAGACAATTTTTTTTATTTCTTTTATCTTTACCGGTAGTTTGTTATACAATCTGCTTCCTTGTATGTTTGTTTGTTCTGCACCAAAGCCTTGTTAACTCGTTTTATATGAGTGTCATTGCACCTACTTGTGTTGTAAGTATGTAGATCCGAGTTGGATTGGAAATTGTTAATATTTCTTTTTACATTAATTACGCTTTTCTGTATATAGAGGCACAGTAGGGGTAGAATATTCAGCTGTTTAAATAATTGCTTTGAAGGAGTTAGCCTTGAACTGTTGGTAATTATTGTAATAGCTCGTTTTTGTAGAGTGAAGATGGTTTTGAAGTTTTTCTTACTATGACCCCAGAAGGTGAGGCTATAGGTAATAGCAGAATGTATATAAGCAAAGTAAACAGTTCTGCTACATTCCCTACTACATACAAAGCTAATAACACCTAAAGCAAAGCAAACAGAGCTTAACTTATGCGAGAGATACAGGATATGGGATATCCAGTCTAAATTTTCGTCTATGTACACCTAAGAATTTTGTGGTAGCAACTCTCACAATTTCTTTATTTTGTGCACATGTGGGGAGAGCATGCACACTAATCTTTATCTGTGATGGGTAGTGCAGTGCGGTATGCTTCGATTGTCTGTGTTTGGGCTTTCTGCCTGTTGGGTGCTGTCTCATTTACGCTTGCAGACAGTGGTAATACAACACCTGTAGGTAGGATCATGTGGCACCCAGCTCCTTTCCTAATGAAAGTATTTGAGTTTTCAATCAAAAATTCTCATTGTGTAACGCAATCTTCTCCTTTTTGCGTCTTCACAGCTCTGTCACTGTTTATAATTTAGATTTCAAAGGCTAACAGACATTAAGTAGCTAACGGTCATTGAGTAGTTGCAGACTGAAAAGGATTATACCAGAATAGTCCCTTTTGAAGATGCCTGTGAATGTTCTGGCGAACTGCCAGTGATACAAAGTACTAACTCTGCAGTCCTGGTTTGCCTGAGGATATCTCACGTCAGGAGAGATGTGAAATCGATGGAGAAAATCCGCACTCAAGATCAGTTCATGAACATCTGTGACCCCAAACTGCCACGGAAATTTCTCATACAACCATGATGTGCATGACAGATTCAAATAGATTGATATGAGTGCCTTTTGTTGTGCACATTTGCACTGTAGATATTGTAAGTTCCATTCGTAGTTGTTCTCCAGGATTTTTGCTCACTACAGAGACAGTGTTGATAAGGAAGTATTGATTCGTTGAGTTTTCTAACATGACAATCTACTACTGTCACTTGTAAATGGGGCATAAGTAATTTTATCCATGTGCTTGAGCTGTAGGGGACTTTGTTGAGTGTAGTGATCCAGAGGACCTATTGCATACCATGTCTTGTGTTTGGACGGTTGCTCAGCGTGGAGCAGTTGCCAAAGGGGACGTGAAACCAACGCAACTGCAGCCATCCCAAATCGCTACTGTGAGGAATGTTCGTTGTCAGGTGTACGTGCGACAGTCACAAAAAGCCGAAGGACATTGTCCACATGTTGGGTGTTAGTGTTGTCACTCTCGTGGTGCAGCAGGGCGGGGTTTATTAAAAAGTTTTATTCTTTCATCGTAATGTTCACCTGCCTCAGCACGGCGGCAGATAACTAGCCCGTTCCTCTGCACACATATGTGCTGCGCTGACGTAAAAGCAGCGTTGAAGAAAACGCAGTCACTACCTACGTTGCAAAGTCCGTGTACACTCTGGTAGCTAACATGTAAATTCTTATAACACTTTTCAGGCGCAGAGTGGTTGCTTCGTTCTCTCTGTAAAATGTCAAAATTTTGAAACGAGTCTTTTATTCCATTTCAGTTACCTGCCACCAGCACACAGCGAACAACCTGAAGAATTACGCGATTTCACAGTCAATACTCCGCTACGATACCTGAGTTTCACAGTCAGTCCTTTTCAGTGGATTTTTATTAAAGAAATTGCTCGCGAAATGTTCCATATACGGATACGAAACATGCTACTCGGAATTTTACACAGGCCGAAGTTCACACGCGTTTATCTTTCCAACAAAACAATTCTAGAGATTCCAAACTTCACAAAACTGTCCGTAAATGCAACTGCTTGTACGGCAACACAATATGGACGCGAAATTCCAATAACTTCTTCATTTTACACATTATGCAAATGGCCACGTTCAGCATGACCTGCACGTTCAATAGCCACCTAGCGACTTTTGAATGCTGCTCCTTCCACAGCCTATAGCTTACCTCGCCAATCACTCTTCCCAGTTGCATTCACGTCATTTCAATATACGAATATTAATATAACGTTTAACAAAACCAAGCGAAAGGAAAACTAATCTGGGAATTTATTTAATAAGCTATTACTCTGCAAACGGCTATTCTGGCTGCCTTCTTACAAAAGCAAGTACTCTTAGACATACGTCATCTGCAATGAGGGGGAAACACAACTTTCCCACTACACAGTTACGTAATGTGGTACAATATACAATATTGAATTTTAACGTATGTCCCACATACACGCTCTCATTTATTCCCACAACAATGTAAGACACAAATAAAATTTTGTGTGAATTTTATATTACGAAAATGAAAAATAATTTAAGTTTTGTAATTAAATCTTAATTAAATAATTCTGCACACTGAAAGTTCTGGTTATGTTTTCAAATGATACCAAAAGATAAACTGTTATAGTTCCTAACTGAATTTAATTTCCTAAGTGTCGGTTTTTGACTTTTTAAGTAATTTTCTCTATCTCCAAAACTATGACAAAAGGCTGAAATTTTTACACAGTCTTCTCCTGAATAACTAAACCTAGAGTTTGAACAAGATTGAATTATATTTAATATAGTTTAGTTAGATTCATAGGGGGTTTGAATATAACCTTCTGATAAATGACACGCTGGCACGTTCACACGCTCCAGTAGCAACAGGTGCACATGGCATTGCTGGGACAACTTGCCGTCTCCTTCACAGCCTCCGGCTCCAATACTGCAGGCTGTACTGCAATGTAACTTACTGCAATAATTGTTATAGCGTATTAACTCGCGATGACACAATGGGTGTATGTAATCACTTTGGTATCATTAGCTCTTCATGGTTGTGGGTGGCAAGTTGTACTAGGACCATGCTGATGGTGGTCATTGGTGTCCCTCACAGCCTAGTATTGTTGTTGCTGTAGGATGCCAAAAAATCTGTCAGTTGGTAATAGTTTGTGTTTGCTCATTTCGTTTTTGTGTGGAATCATCCCTGACTCTGTCTGAGGTGGTAATATGATTTACCAGATTGTGCTGTCTGGCATGAGAGTCAAGTTGATAGATGCACGCTCAGGATGGCGTCCTACTGCCTAATCTTCCCTTGTAAATTACTTATTGCGCCTTTCTTGGCAAGGCGGTAGAGAAACGCTGCCTGTTTTGGTGTCGAATTTGCGTTCAGCTAGAGATGCGTTTATCATGTTTCTATGTACATTGGCAGGGAGAGGGAGGGGGGAAAGGTTAGTCAGTTTTACTTACGACGAGCATGTGCAGGAAGACAAGCAATCAGGAGTTGTGAGTAGGCATCTGGGGTTGACATTAAATGACAGAACAAGCATTTAGGCTCTTACCACTATGGGACTCAACTTCAAGCATTTAGGCAAAATAAAGAGAATATATTTCAGTGTACAGCATGCAAAGTGCGCACTTAGGGTCAGAAAGTACCAGGTTTAGGCCAATGTAGGAGGTCGAACAATTAGCTGAAGTGCGCAACAGAAGGGAAGGTGGTTCATGTTAACTGATGTCGGTGGCCGGTCATGGAACGCTAAGCTAGAGGCTCTGCCTCCTAAGAAAGGCGTCTGTTCTGCTCCAGGTTTGGATCACCAGAGAGTGAAGCAACCATGTTCTGCACTGCAGAGTCCTCCTGAGTCCACAGTCGTGACCTTTATCCGATGCACACCGTTGGCTAAAACCGATGGCATGAATTTGCTAGCAGTTTCAGCAGAGGGCTAAAGGCATCTCTTGTCAGCAGCTTTAACCGGACAGAACTGCCTCAGTTCTGACAGTCAGGCAACTTGTGTCATATAGGCACATCCGAAGTTGTTATGGGAGAAAATTTTTAAAGATTTGAGTGGGCATTTGAAATAAACTTTTTTGAACCAATTTCCTAAAATATTCCTTGACTGGCTGCCACCATGTACAGCTGATGATGTAAGCATGATACCCTATCTTGGTTCGTACATCCATGAACTTGAAAGTATCATCAAAGATCCCATAGTGAATTTGATGATAATGAAACATGTTGCCTGGTGTTATGGTTGAAAAGTTGGCAATTTAAGATGGAAACTCGGTCATATATATGCACAGAACCCATATTCCTGATGCGCTGTAATATGTAGTGTGAGTACAATAGCAGATGAGAGTCCTCGGATCACATGCGGCATAGATGCCAAACTAAGAGTTTATCATGGCTGGGCCCTGCTTGGGGTTACAAACAAATTGAACTGGATCATTCCCACCATAGATAGACTAGTAAAACTGTACAGGTATTGTCGTGTAAACGTAAATTAGCTGGTGGAATATTGTCTTGTTGGTTTGAGGAAAGATTGGCCCCCTGTACTGAAATCAGAGGGGCTAGAAAATTGATAAACTTTGTTCATGCACAAGATCACAGCTGTTATTGTTCACAGTAGGACACAGCAGAGAGTCACTTTCATTTTTCACATGAGCCAAAGATAGATCTGAGTGGCAGAAAGCATTACATGAATCATTTTGAAACTCGCCACTTTGTCCATGTTGTTGGAAAAGATGACGATCATGAAACTGTTCCATTACTGAAGTGGAAATAATCTTATGAAGTACTCTTGTCACTTTCAAGTAGATGCATCATCGTGGCGTCATCATGTAGTGACTTCAGAGGGGAATGCTCTCAGAATGAAACAGAATGCTAGTAATTGCAGTTAACACTCTCTCTCTTTATTACCTACAATGGCTGCCAGCTTCCATCTTCCACTAGAATGTTCCAACCTTTTATTGTAGTCCATCCACAATCAAGTTGCATCTTAGATTAATTTATTATTCTCTTCTAGTTCCAGATATGAAATATGCATTCCACTAATTGTGGGATGTTGACAAGATATAATTTCTCGTCTCTTATAACGTAAAGTGTGGCCTGTTGTGAAGCCATGATATGATTATTCATTGTAACTGGTTGACATCGAGGGAAAATGTACACGTATATTTAGAGTTTTTGAACACAAATAATTAAAATAACATGGTGGTCCAATACTAGGCCTGCATTGGTTACTAGTAGTTCATATTTCTACCCTGTAGTATTTGACAGTATGTTAAAGACACAGACAATCCATAGACTTGTGACTGTGTTGGACTGGTCCATCCCAAGCCAGTTCAACCAAAATCTACTATTGGCTCAAGCTGCTGTCCAGGATGCATGGTGTACACACTCTGGAAAAACGCTGGACATAGTATAAAAGGCTACACCACATCACTTGGGGCACTTATATTTTTCTTAAAAGCTTTATTTTCCTTGTGAAAAAAGAAAAATGCCTATTTTCACATTTTACAGGATTGTTTTGTTCTGTAATGCCTCTCAATCATTTTGAAGAAAGTGTGCATTTAAAAATCTGATATTTGTACAGCATCTTAGCTTCTTTGTAGGCCATTAGACTTTCTATAATTTATAAGAGTCATTCTGAAATGATACTATTTGTCAGGCCAAATAGACTTGATTTAAAAGTCTTGTGGTGAAAAATTGTGATAACGTGTAATTTGCATTCAATACATTTTAAGCCATACATTACTGCAAGTGAAATATAGCTAAAAGTACAAACAAGTTATTGAAATGATAGTTACACTGATATCTGTCTTCTTGCACAAGTAAAAACACGTTCTTGAGTAGAGTCAATGCCACAATTACAGACTGAGTTCACAGGGAATTAGCATTATGTCAAATACTGCAGGAAAGAAAAATAGTTCTTAAAAATTTCCTTTCATTTCTTCAGCATTTATTTTTTTCAATTTTAATGTGATTGGCTTAGAATGAATAACATCTTCAGTTTAAAAAAATTCTGTTGACCAGTCTGCTGTATATTATTTTTTAAAATTCTTTTTAACTCACATATTCTGCACATATTCTTAATTTATCACCAATTTTATAATTAGCATTAGTATCTAATAAATTTGATACATAAGCAGTTTTTGCAGTTTCTTTGTTAATCTCTTTTTGTTTCATTTTTATTGATGAATGTTTTGTGATATTTCAATCATAAATTAATTTAGAAATAAAATAACCCATTTATGATTTCCTGGTAATCAAATTATTTCCATATTTGTTCTTTTAATGTCCATCTTTCTACCCCCCCATGAACCATGGACCTTGCCGTTGGTGGGGAGGCTTGCGTGCCTCAGCGATACAGATGGCCGTACCGTAGGTGCAACCACAACGGAGGGGTATCTGTTGAGAGGCCAGACAAACGTGTGGTTCCTGAAAAGGGGCAGCAGCCTTTTCAGTAGTTGCAGGGGCAACAGTCTGGATGATTGACTGATCTGGCCTTGCAACATTAACCAAAACGGCCTTGCTGTGCTGGTACTGCGAACGGCTGAAAGCAAGGGGAAACTACAGCCGTAATTTTTCCCGAGGACATGCAGCTTTACTATATGATTAAATGATGATGGCATCCTCTTGGGTAAAATATTCCGGAGGTAAAATAGTCCCCCATTCGGATCTCCGGGCGGGGACTACTCAGGAGGATGTCGTTATCAGGAGAAAGAAAACTGGCGTTCTACGGATCGGAGCGTGGAATGTCAGATCCCTTAATCGGGCAGGTAGGTTAGAAAATTTAAAAAGGGAAATGGATAGGTTAAAGTTAGATATAGTGGGAATTAGTGAAGTTCGGTGGCAGGAGGAACAAGACTTCTGGTCAGGTGACTACAGGGTTATAAACACACAATCAAATAGGGGTAATGCAGGAGTAGGTTTAATAATGAATAGGAAAATAGGAATGTGGGTAAGCTACTACAAACAGCATAGTGAACGCATTATTGTGGCCAAGATAGATACGAAGCCCACACCTACTACAGTAGTACAAGTTTATATGCCAACTAGCTCTGCAGATGATGAAGAAATTGAAGAAATGTACGATGAAATAAAAGAAATTATTCAGATAGTGAAGGGAGACGAAAATTTAATAGTAATGGGTGACTGGAATTCGAGTGTAGGAAAAGGGAGAGAAGGAAACATAGTAGGTGAATATGGATTGGGGCTAAGAAATGAAAGAGGAAGCCGCCTAGTAGAATTTTGCACAGAGCACAACTTAATCATAGCTAACACTTGGTTTAAGAATCATGAAAGAAGGTTGTATACGTGGAAGAACCCTGGAGATACTAAAAGGTATCAGATAGATTATATAATGGTAAGACAGAGATTTAGGAACCAGGTTTTAAGTTGTAAGACATTTCCAGGGGCAGATGTGGACTCTGACCACAATCTATTGGTTATGACCTGTAGATTAAAACTGAAGAAACTGCAAAAATGTGGGAAATTAAGGAGATGGGACCTGGATAAACTGAAAGAACCAGAGGTTGTACAGAGTTTCAGGGAGAGCATAAGGGAACAATTGACAGGAATAGGGGAAAGAAATACAGTAGAAGAAGAATGGGTAGCTCTGAGGGATGTAGTAGTGAAGGCAGCAGAGGATAAAGTAGGTACAAAGACGAGGGCTGCTAGAAATCCTTGGGTAACAGAAGAAATATTGAATTTAATTGATGAAAGGAGAAAATATAAAAATGCAGTAAATGAAGCAGGCAAAAAGGAATACAAACGTCTCAAAAATGAGATCGACAGGAAGTGCAAAATGGCTAAACAGGGATGGCTAGAGGACAAATGTAAGGATGTAGAAGCTTATCACACTAGGGGTAAGATAGATACTGCCGACAGGAAAATTAAAGAGACCTTTGGAGAGAAGAGAACCAAGTGTATGAATATCAAGAGCTCAGATGGCAGCCCAGTTCTAAGCAAAGAAGGGAAGGCAGAAAGGTGGAAGGAGTATATAGAAGGTTTATACTAGGGTGATGTACTTGGGGACAATATTATGGAAATGGAAGAGGATGTAGATGAAGACGAAATGGGAGATACGATACTGCGTGAACAGTTTGACAGAGCACTGAAAGACCTGAGTCGAAACAAGGCCCCCAGAGTAGACAACATTCCATTAGAACTACTGACGGCCTTGGGACAACCAGTCCTGAGAAAACTCTACCAGCTGGTGAGCAAGATGTATGAGACTGGCGAAATACCCTCAGACTTCAAGAAGAATATAATAATTCCAATCCCAAAGAAAGCAGGTGCTGACAGATGTGAAAATTACCGAACTATCAGTTTAATAAGCCACGGCTGCAAAATACTAACGCGAATTATTTACAGACGAATGGAAAAACTGGTAGATGCAGACCTCGGGGAGGATCAGTTTGGATTCCGTCGAAATGTTGGAACACGTGAGGCAATACTGACCTTACGACTTATCTTAGAAGAAAGATTAAGAAAAGGCAAACGTACGTTTCTAGCATTTGTAGACTTAGAGAAAGCTTTTGACAATGTTGACTGGAATACTCTCTTTCAAATTCTAAAGGGGGCAGGGGTAAAATACAGGGAGCGAAAGGCTATTTATAATTTTTACAGAAACCAGATGGCAGTCATAAGGGTCGAGGGGCATGAAAGGGAAGCAGTGGTTGGGAAAGGAGTGAGACAGGGTTGTAGCCTCTCCCCGATGTTATTCAATCTGTATATTGAGCAAGCAGTAAAGGAAACAAAAGAAAAATTTGGAGTAGGTATTAAAATTCATGGAGACGAAGTAAAAACTTTGAGGTTCGCCGATGACATTGTAATTCTGTCAGAGACGGCAAAGGACTTGGAAGAGCAGTTGAACGGAATGGACAGTGTCTTGAAAGGAGGATATAAGATGAACATTAACAAAAGCAAAACGAGGATAATGGAATGTAGTCAAATTAAATCGGGTGATGCTGAGGGAATTAGATTAGGAAATGAGACACTTAAAGTAGTAAAGGAGTTTTGCTATTTAGGAAGTAAAATAACTGATGATGGTCCAAGTAGAGAGGATATAAAATGTAGACTGTCAATGGCAAGGAAAGCGTTTCTGAAGAAGAGAAATTTGTTAACATCGAATATAGATTTATGTATCAGGAAGTCGTTTCTGAAAGTATTTGTTTTTGGAGTGTAGCCATGTATGGAAGTGAAACATGGACGATAACTAGTTTGGACAAGAAGAGAATAGAAGCTTTCGAAATGTGGTGCTACAGAAGAATACTGAAGATAAGGTGGATAGAGCACGTAACTAATGAGGAGGTATTGAATAGGATTGGGGAGAAGAGAAGTTTGTGGCACAACTTGACTAGAAGTAGGGATCGGTTGGTAGGACATGTTTTGAGGCATCAAGGGATCACAAATTTAGCATTGGAGGGCAGCGTGGAGGGTAAAAATCGTAGAGGGAGACCGAGAGATGAGTACACTAAGCAGATTCAGAAGGATGTAGGTTGCAGTAGGTACTGGGAGATGAAGCAGCTTGCACAGGATAGAGTAGCATGGAGAGCTGCATCAAACCAGTCTCAGGACTGAAGACAACAACAACAACATCTTTGTACAACAGTTGCTTTTAATTCACTAAAAGTGGAATACTTATATATATATTAAAGTTTTATTAATACTTGAAATTCTTTATTATAAATTTCTTTACCATTATTTGTTCGTGAATATTTTGATTTTCTCAAATCTAATACTTTTTCAAAATAGTTTTACCTGTTTTATCTTTAACTCGAATAGCCAAGACAAATTTTGAAAAAACAGTTAATAAATATTCATATTCTTTATTTATTTTTTTAATTCTTCTGAATTTACCAGAAGCCATTTTGATTAAATCAGCTTGCCATAAAACATCTATTTCAAAGGAAATTACATTTTTTCTTTTTAGTTTTTCTCAGTGTTTCATGTCATTCATTAATAATTTGCTCACAAATACTTCATCCATTCCATGCAATATTTTTAACAAATTTACTTTTGTATGAGGATTATGTCTGTTCAGTAAGATTTTCATACTTCACACAGTAGATATCATTATGATACTCCACTTATATTGAATAAAAAATAATTATTTCACCATATATAATTAACTTCACATTAACTGAAACAATTTAACAGCAACTTTTAATCTTACATTCAGCAAATTTGATTTATGTTTATTGATTGGATAGAATTAATTATTTTGTAAAGTTTGTCAAAAACACTCATCAAAATCATTAATTGGTAAATATCTTTATACTTTTATGAACAACAACAACGACGTTATTAAGAATAAAATCATATACACAGAAACTGTGGTTTTTTGTTCATCTACAGTCATAAACCTCCCCATGAACCACAGACCTTGCCATTGGTGGGGAGGCTTGCGTGCCTCAGCGATACAGATAGCCGTACCGTAGGTGCAACCACAACGGAGGGGTATCTGTTGAGAGGCCAGACAAGCGTGTGGTTCCTGAAGAGGGGCAGCAGCCTTTTCAGTAGTTGCAGTGGCAACAGTCTGGATGACTGACTGATCTGGCCTTGTAACACAAACCAAAACGGCCTTGCTGTGCTCGTACTGTGAACGGCTGAAAGCAAGGAGAAACTACAGCTGTGATTTTTCCTGAGGGCATGCAGCTTTACTGTATGGATACATGATGATGGCGTCCTCTTGGGTAAAATATTCTGGAGGTAAAATAGTCCCCCATTCGGATCTCTGGGCGGGGACTACTCAAGAGGACATCGTTATCAGGAGAAAGAAAATGGGCGTTCTACGGATCAGAGTGTGGAATGTCAGATCCCTTAATCGGGCACGTAGGTAAAGAGACGAAGGCTAGTAGTAATCCTTGGGTGACAGAAGAAATATTGAATTTAATTGATGTAAGAAGAAAATATAAAATGCAGTAAATGAAGCAGGCAAAAAGGAATACAAACGTCTCAAAAATGAGATAGACAGGAAGTGCAAACTGGCTAAGCAGGAATGGCTAGTGGACAAATGTAAGGATATAGAGGCTTATATCACTAGAGATAAGATAGATACTGCCTACAGGAAAATTAAAAAGACCTGTGGAGAAAACAGAACGACTTACATGAATATCAAGAGCTCAGATGAAAACCCAGTTCTAACCAAAGAAGTGAAAGCAGATAGGTGGAAAGTGTATGTAGACGGCCTATACAAGGGTGATGTACTTGAGGACAATATTATGGAAATAGAAGAGGATGTAGATGAAGATGAAATGGGAGATATGATACTGCATGAAGAGTTTGACAGAGCAATGAAAGACCTGGTCCCAGGAGTAGACAACATTCCATTAGAACTACTGACAGCCTTGGGAGAGCCAGTCCTGGAAAAACTCTACCATCTGGTGAGCAAAATGTATGAGACAGGCGAAATACCCTCAGACTTCAAGAAGAATATAATAATTGCAATCCCAAAGAAAGCAGGTGTTGACAGATGTGAAAATTACCGAACTATCAGTTTAATACTAATGCGAATTCTTTACAGACAAATGGAAAAACTGGTAGAAGCTGACTTTGGGGAAAATCAGTTTGGATTCTGTAGAAATATGGGGACACGTGAGGCAATATTGACCCTACGGCTTATCTGAGAAGAAAGATTAACGAAAGGCAAACCTAAGCTTCTAGTATTTGTAGACTTAGAGAAAGCTTTTGGCAATGTTGACTGGAATACTCTCTTTCAAGTTCTGAATATGGCCGGAGTAAAATACAGGGAGCGAAAGGCTATTTACAATTTGTACAGAAACCAGATGGCAGTTATAAGAGTCGAGGGACATGAAAGGGAAGCAGTGTTTGGGAAGGGAGTGAGACAGGTTTGTAGCCTGTCCCAATGTTATTCAATCTGTATACCTAGCAAGCAGTAAAGGAAACAAAAGAAAAATTCGGAGTAGGTATTAAAATCCATGGAGAAGAAATAAAAACTTTAAGGTTCGCCGATGACATTGTAATTCTGTCAGAGACAGCAAAGGACTTGGAAGAGCAGTTGAACGTAGTGGAATGTAGTCGAATTAAGTCGGGTGATGCTGAGGGAATTAGATTAGGAAATGAGACACTTAAAGCAGTAAAGGAGATTTGCTATTTGGGGAGCAAATTAACTGATGATGGTCGAAGTAGAGAGGACCTAAAATGTAGACTGGCAATGGCAAGGAAAGCGTTTCTGAAGAAGAGAAATTTGTTAACATCAGGTATAGATTTAAGTGTCAGGAAGTCGTTTCTCAAAGTATATGTATGGAGTGTAGCCATGTAAGGAAGTGAAACATGGACGATAACTAGTTTGGACAAGAAGAGAGTAGAAGCTTCCGAAATGTGGTGCTACAGAATAGATGGGTAGATCACATAACTAATGAGGAGGTACTGAATAGGATTGTGGAGAAGAGGAGTTTGTGGCACAACTTGACTAGAAGTAGGGATCGGTTGGTAGGACATGTTCTGAGACATCAAGGGATCAAAAATTTAGTATTGGAGGGCAGCGTGGAGGCTAAAAATCGTAGACGGAGACCAAGAGATGAATACACTAAGCAGATTCAGAAGGATGTAGGTTGCAGTAGGTACTGGGAGATGAAGAAGCTTGCACAGGGTAGAGTAGCATGCAGAGCTGCATCAAACCAGTCTGAGGACTGAAGACCACAACAACAACAACAACAACAACACTCATAAAAGTAAATTCAGTTATTTATCATATACATTACCTTTCAGAGTAATTAAATTGTATAAGCATGGAGTTAAGACTGTTTTTCAGAAATAGTCTGAAAGAGATAAATTCTGTTTTATTTTCAGTAAATGAGTTTTATTAAGTTGATTAAAAATTCATTTTACTTATATAACTATTCAATGGTGTTAAAAAATTGTATATTCAGGTTTTGTGATATATGATTTTTCTAAGTATTGTTTAGTAACAGCATCATAATCATTTGCTATATCTTTTATATCCACTATTCTTCTAACTTTAAAATAAACATAACCTTGCTTTAAAAATGTTACATATGTTCTTATGAAATTGTTTAATTATGTTTTCTATTTTTGAATTAATTAATGTTTTTATATTAACTGCTACAACATTTTTTAATTCTCCATTAATTAGTTAATTTCCCCCCCCCCCAAAATATCCATTTATTAAACAGAACTGTTATTTTACTTATAATTTGTATAATTAAATTTAATAACAAATAAACATAAATGCCTTCAAATGAATTCACTTAAAATTTGTATCCATTCAACGTTATAATATTAGTCATTTTTTCCCAAATATTTTACTGGATGTTCTGGTATTTTTCCTCCAAATGAATCCAAAACAAATTTTATATCTTTATACTTTTAATAACAAATCCAACAAGTACCAATAGATATATCTAATTTTAATATTTCACATTCTAATTTTTTCGGTTTATCAATATGTAAATGCTACAAAAATATTTAATAATTAACTGTCTAACTAATTCTTCTGTGTAAACATCAGATAAACGGTTATTATATATTTTTATTATTGCTTTGATTTTTTTACTTTTTTATACCTGGTATTCACCATTGCTTGATTATGTCGCTTTTTTCTAATTCTTTATCAGCTTTTTTCTTGTTTGTAACTGATTTTGCAATAGATGCCACTGTTGAAGTAACACCAAATAAAAAAGCTGAAGCTGACAATCAGATAAACGGTTATTATATATTTTTATTATTTCTTTTAATATTTTTACTTTTTTTATATCTGGCATTCTCCATAGCTTGATTATGTCGTTTTTGTTTTTCTAATTCTTTATCAGCTTTTTTCTTGTTTCTAACTGAATTTGCAGTAGATGCAGCTGTTGAAGTAGCACCAAATAAATATGCTGAGGGTGCAATAATAATGGTAAAAATCCAACTTCATGTTTTGTTGCTTTCTTATTCATTAAATACTCAACACATTTTTTCACAGCAGGAGTACTGAATGTAATAGGCAAATTTCCACCACTTTTTTTATCATTTCCTTTTAGTGCATCATTTAAAATTGCTCATTATTTAATTTAACTTTAATTGATTTTGGTCTCATTACACTATTTGGAAGTTTATTATCATTTATATGTACTAAAAATTAATAAGATTTTTTTATAATCCCCATCCATTTTCATCAACATTTAATCCAACTTTAATTTTCGTTTTCCATACATTATTCCTCAACTGCAGTTGCAGCCAATTTTTCGCCAATTGAAACATCTGAAGAGTACATTCTTTCTTTTACTCGTAAATGACGTTTATGAAGTTTTTTGTCAGCTTATGTCTTTTTTCTAACTCTTTATTATCTCTATAAAAATATCATGTTCTTTACATACCTCATCTAATGGATTTATGCCTTTATCTCCATGTATGCTACTCCCAGGGTCACACCATTTGTAAGCAGGTAAATGCGTTTCAAAAGCTAAATTATTAATTGGATCATTAACTAAGGTTTTCCATATTCACTTTCCCAAAATCCATGTGGTAAATTACTCAAAGTTCAAACAAAATAAGGAATTTCTTTTGGATTATTAATTATAAAATCATTAATTTATCGGTAAACATTTTTGTTATCCCAACTTCTTTGTAATAATAATTTTTATTTCCAGCTAATTCTACAGTATACATAACTGTTAATCTATCAATTAACTGATGGAGTTCTATCATCCAAATAAGTTCAACTGGTCTTTCTGGATATTATTTTAGTAAAACTTCACCAAGATTTTGGAATTAATCATTAAGATTCCTTTCAGAAATGACAGGAAAATAATCTTCAACAATCGTTTTTATCAAATTATTATATTTCTTTCTTGCACCTGATTTAAATTTATTTGGATTGTTATGAGCATGTACAGCATTTGTGTAGAATAAAATTCTAGCTCAATTTGGTAAATGAAGATAACGAAATTCGTTACCTCAATCACCCATAATAATTTGTTTTTAATTAAGATTCATTGATCCATCAGTACCTTTATATTGTTTTCAACAATTTCTCATTTAGCACCATTGAATCGAACTGGATATTTACCAATATATTAAAAATTTAGAATTGGTCTGAATCCAAAAACAGTATCTTCACCATGACATAAATTTACCATTCTTGCAAATATATATATATATATATATATATATATATATATATATATATATATATATATATATATATATATATAACCGTATTTGTATTGTAATTTGTTCCTTTCTTTATCATAAATCTCTAATAATTTATTTTTTCTGTTTGACTTAATGTATTACCTCTTTTATCACTTTCCTTTTTGATATAATTGTTGGATCTCATTAAATTCTTATAAATAATGTCGATTGTAAGGAATATAATTTCTTCAATTGCTTTTAATACATTATCGCCTGACCCTTTGATTCCTTGTTTAACTTGTTCAATTGTATCAATAACTAAATGTTCTTTTTAAATTGCTCATAATATGTCCTAGTTTTTTCTTAATTCTTAAACTCTTCTTTTAATTGTTCTTCTTGCAAACATTTATCATCGATAAAAGTAAAATAAGTATTTATGTATATTCTTCAAACTTTATGTTTAATGTTTATATTCAGTGCTTTTATGGCAAATGTTTTCTTGTTTAAATTTTGTTTACTGTTTAAAAAATTCTTAACCTTTTCCCTGTATTTACCATCATTAATTTTTTTTCTCATATCAATTGTAATAATACCAAATTCATCTTTATTCCAACATCTACTTCACATTTCTTTAAAATAGCCTAATTTTAAATCAGCACCAACAAATTCATGGTGAATAAGATTAGAGTTCAGATTTTACATATCATTTTTTTATGGTGCCTGGTGTATCTTTATGGATTATGATATATTTGAAGTACTGGGATACTTTAAATTCAAATATAAAATACATATATTTGCATATTTTAAGCGTTTGAGCAGACTATTGTCATATTTAGAGGAAATGGCCGTAAAGATACATATCTTTGACATTTATATGTCATATCGAGGTTCATTTCATGCCCTGACAACACAAGAACCTCCCATAATATTAGGCCAATAAATTTCCAAAATGAGACAATTCAGGACGAGCCATCAGAGTAAAAGCCTTTCAGGTAAATGTGGGTAGCTTTCCTCTTAGGTAGTCTCTTGCATAAGGATGCTAAAGACTTGTGATGGTTCATTGTTGCAAGATGGATTATTGGAGTAGAAACATGCTTTGGTATTGGTTGCCCGCAGTTAATGTGTGATCGGGTCACTCACCTGATCTCAGCACTGCGCCAACAATGCCCTACTAGTTATTGTTGGAATTTCAGTCTATAAATCATTACTGCGTGTTTTTCCATCCTGTTCACATCGACACCTTCCTACCATCTTCAAGTTACAAATATGCCCAGGCCAAAAATAAATAATTTATGGAAATTGATGGGGAGCGATTTTGCTTAGACAACAGACGGATAAATAATATTCTGTCAACTAGGTGCAAAAGAGGTAAGATTAATTTTTTTTCTTTCTCGGTAATTTTTCCAAGAAATTAAATAATTTTTAAGTTCATTGGTAATTTGCGTGCATGTTTTCTATGTACAAATGGCAAGGAACAAAAAAACTTTAGGAATTACCTTTGGCGTTCTTGAAAATTAAAAAAATGCGGTATGTTGAAATGGGCTCGAAGTTCTAATTTTTAGAAACTTATTTGTAGTCTTAAATTACTATTTTGAGTAACCATCTCGAAAGTACACACTGTCCTCATACATTTTTGTACAATTGTATGTACTTATTGGTATTTATTCGCTTCTCCAACGCTTTAGGTCAGCATTGAGAAAAAATTTCAACTGGATCAGCATAAAAAGACATCTCAGCAGCAGAATAACGTAACCAAGGCATGGTTAGAAACGTCACAGCAACCATGGATCTTCTCATTTTCGGACTATTTGGACGCTAAAAATGAGTTCAATGAAGACCTGTGCAGGCTATAATAAAAGCAAACATCCTCTTGAATAAACTGGAGAATGAAGTATTAAGGACCTTCTTGAAAAAATTTGCAGGAAAAAATATTCCTCACATGTCAATGCTTAGAAAGAACTATGTGGACTCATTGTATGAAAAGGTAAGGTTTTTCGGTATGTAAAAGTCAATGGATATAATTTGGTATATACATGGTCCAAAATAATAGTTGTTCAATTTAAAAAAAACTCAAGACATAAATTTAAATTATGTCTGAATGTTTACTTTTGTAAGGACTTGAGAAGGAGACAGTCTGTCTCGAAACGTCCACTGCAAAAAAGAAAGTAAATTAATTTTTAAAGAATATAGTTTTTTGTGCAAACTAAACAAGTATTATTTTGGTCAATGTATATACATAAGGAAACAGTCAAAATATGGGTAAGTGCTAAAACGTCTCTTACATAGTGTTCTCATTTTTCTGTGTATTTTTTAATTTAGTTCCCCTATTACAGACATTGTAGAATATTAGGAAAGACATTAGCTATTCTCCAGTTTGGCTAACTGTTGACAATACCACTGATTCTTGCAGTTGGTATATGGTGCACGTCGTAGTTGAAAAACTCTCTGCTGATGAGGTTGGACGAGGACACCTCATACAACGCAAGGAAGTGGAATGAACAACACATGTCATGACTGCACGCACAGTGTGGGAAGCATTGTGTAAGTTCCGCCAATATTGAATAGTATAAAATAAATTATAGGTAATATAAGAGTGCAGTTTTCCACTTCATATCCGGTGCCAAAAATATTTTTCAAATCATGTCCCAAGCCAATAATAAAATAATAAAAACGATTTAAAATTTTCGGTATGTGAATTTTTTTATTTTCTTTCAGGCATGCTATGGAGAAGTGAAGATCAGGATCATGGGGAGTAAAAGGTTTTAGCCACTGTGATGGATAGTGCTGCATATATACTGAAGGCTGCAGAGTGTCTCTGGGTGTTTTACCTTAAAATTATTTACCTCATGTGTCTGGCTCACAGCAACCATTGAGTCTCTGAAGAGGTCAGAGCCACATTGCCAGAGATCAACAACAAAGAAGGTTTTCATCAAGGCACCAAGTCGAGTGAGTGTTTCCCCTGACTGTATACTGCAACCTGAACCAGTCTTGACGATGTGGGGAATATTGCTTTCAGCTGAAAACTAATATGCAGAAAGCCACAGGAAAGTTCTAGAGATATGGATGTGTATATAGATCTGGATAAATTGAATAAGCAAAGAAAATGAGCACAACGTAGATTTCCAATATTAAGCTTATTTCTCTATACAACAGTTTTAAGCTTGAAATCGACATTCACTAGATTACTACATTCTTGTTCCTGGTCCCAAACGGATTTGAAGATAGTGAAAATTTAGCCACAGCAAAAGCCAAGGACACCATAAAAAAATTCGAGCGTGTTACACAGCCTACCTTTCATCTGAGCACACTTGGATGGCCTTCCAGACCTAATTGACAAACTTGAGACTCGTAACATGGAAGTTATGAACGCAGTGGCTCTCGTCGAAGGACTCAGGTTACAGAGCAAGAGCTGGTGAGAGACTGATAAGGAAAATGGATGCAGTTCTGCATAGAAATCCTGTTTGGTCTACGATTCGGAAGATTGCTCAGTTACTAGAAGGTGAGAAACACTCTGAGAATCTAGATGTTTGTATGTCGTTTGTCACTGCTCTTAAATGTTTTGCCTGTAGTGTCATGTGATGTTGCTCAATCAATTTCAAGATTGAGAATATTATTATCTGACCATAAGAGAAATTTTCATGTAGAAATAATGGAAAAAGTGTTGGTAGTTCAAACAAGCTGTAATATTTAGAATTTACCAAACTTATCATGGAAGTAGCTACGTTATACTTCATTTTATTCATTGAATTATAGCCATTATTGAAAAATATTTGATGGTTATTCAGTAAGTTTCCCAAGTAAGATGCATATTCTAAAGAATTTATCTAAGAAAAATGTATAATTAAAGAATTTTAGCTGTATATTTGAAGGATTATACTGGCAGTAAGAGCATATTTTAACTGCATATGTCGACACGTTTTGGCGCATATTTCGTGAGTTTTAAGTGCATGTCAATCCAAACACTAGATATGATTTAAATTTATGTCTTCTTCTCACAAAATATTTTAAAAATTTAGATTATCTCTAACTAATTGTTCTGGTATTTTTTTTATAAGACTGAGTTAAGTAAAAACAATTTATACTTTTGTGTCTAGCTGCAATAAAATGATCTCATACTATAACTTGATTTTCAAGAATGAAAAAGTCCAAAACAACAACTGAATTATTTTCATATTCATCTAATGAAATAATTTCAACATTATCTTCAATAATTTTATCTTCAATTCCATCACGTCTTTTTATAAATTCTTGATAAATTTTTTGTTCTAAACTTTTAGAATAAACATACAATTGATTAATTTTTTTTCTAGTTGAACCATCTTGGAGGTAGATTATAATTATCAAACATTAATGTAATGAAATTTAGTAAAAGTTTACCACATTTGGTCTTTAATTTCTGTCAACATTTCTTATTTTTGGGTCACAATTTGTTATTAATTTATATAATTATACTAATATAAATGAGCAGATTATTGTAACTGAGTTATAGTTCACCTATACTTTAAAAAATTAACTGTTCCAATAAAAGAAAATTATGAAAATGTTTCACTATCTGGTTTTTGAAACAAGTCTTTTAACTCCAAATATTAAATTGAAAAATATTAAATTTAACATTGATGGAGAAACAATAGAAATACTTGTTGCTCAATATAATTTAAAAAACTTAGGAAAATTTATTCATTCGAAAAATCCAAAAATTCATACTGAAGGGGATGAAATTTTAAGTAGAGTTGCTATTGAAAATGAATTAAAATTACACATTTATGTACAAAATAGTATTTGTAGTATATTAGTATTTAATAATCAAATTACTGAAGCTAATAAAAAACTGTTGTTAAAGATGCTCCTAAAATTATTCCATTTGAATTAATTAATACAAATTTTAATTTGGCTGATGGAATGTTTGTTAAACATAATGATGATTTTCATAGAGAAACTAATATTAATGCTTCATTTTAACCAAATACTGAATTTGGAAGACCAATAATTTATGAACCATATTATCCTGTAGATATTCCTATTTTTGATCCTATTCAAGATTTAGAAATTACTGCAACCAATGAAATTGATAATTTGATTGACTTTAATGGTGCTTATGTATCAGTTACTTTAAAAATGTCTAAATAAATTTTTCCTTAATGGAAACGAAATGAGCATACTGCATTTTTGGCCACGAGGCCCCATCTGGGGAAGTTCACCCACCAAGTGCAAGTCTTATTTCTGTCGATACCACATTGGGTGACTTGTGTGCCAGTGATGAGGATGAGATGATGATGATGAAGACAAACAACACCCATTCCACAAGTGGAGAAAATCTCCATGGTGGCCAGGAATCGAACCTGAGCCCACAGTCTGGTAGGTAAGCACATTACCACTCAGCCAAGTAGGCAGACTTATCCTTAATAAACCATAAATAAAATCGGGAATTATCAGTTCTACTCATTCACTGTGAACGAGAAAACAAAAATTGGAAATGCATGGCATCATCCAAATTAAGCACAATTATACATGAAGTTAAGAACTCTTATAGCCAATCCAGATTCTTCAGAATCATATTATCCAACACATGACACAAAAATCCAATAAAAATTAATCAATAATTATGTACCAAAACTGTTTGATTTTGTGACTGTAAAGAAGGGAAATAATACTTTAACTAGATTCGGACATCCTTTTATTTCATCAACAGCTATGTTATATTTGATGTCATCTTATACTGATAAAATAAGTTTGGAGGGCCATATTCTTAATAATGGAAAAATAACGAATAAGAAAAATGAAGTACTTTATCCGTTATCAATGCTTCGTGAATTCTTTGGATTATAAAGAAATTATGTGGGAAGTAATTTTTACTAGATCTTCTATATCTGCAGATGCAATTCTTTGATGGCCTGATGATAATGATTCTGGGACTGAAATTAAAGATACACTTCCTAAGGAAGGAAAAATTGTGGTAGACTCGTTGGAAATTCGTGTACCAATTGTTAAAACGAGAAAACAGTCTGAAAAATCCAAAAAATTGCAATATCTTTTTATGAACAACAAACTGTAAAAGTTGCAGGGTGGATCTGCAAAAAAAATTTTAACTAGAAATCAGAAATTGCTATAGTTCAGTGGAATTTAATATGCCGAATTTCGTATTTGTTACATTTCAGACAAATTGTAAAAATTATGAGTTACTTACTCTGCATAATTCGACTACGTTATTATATAGAACTTATTCCTAAAAATGGAAGAAAAGAAATTTTTCCACAGGAAATGTCGAATTTTAATCCTCCAAATAATTTTCTCAAAGCATACATTGCATTTCTAGATTTTAAACGAGTAACACTACTTAAATCAGACACTGACTAATTCCATTTTATTTCATAATGAACTATCCTATCTATGTGTTTAACATGACTCATGGGAATATTGTGTCTTCACATAAAACGACTATGAAACTTAGTACATCTTTTAAAGAAAAAGTCCTGCAGATGCTTTAGCGTATACAGGGTGTTACAAAAAGGTACGGCCAAACCTTCAGGAAACATTCCTCATACACAAAGAAAGAAAATATGTTATGTGAACATGTCTCCAGAAACGCTTACTTTCCATGTTAGAGCTCATTTTATTACTTCTCTTCAAATCACATTAATCATGGAAAGGAAACACACAGCAAAAGAACGTACCAGAGTGACTTCAAACACTTTGTTACAGGAACTGTTCAAAATGTCCTCCGTTAGCGAGGATACATGCATCCAACCTCCGTCACATGGAATCCCTGATGCGCTGATGCAGCCCTGGAGAATGGCGTATTGTATCATAGCCGTCCACAGTACGAGCACGAACAGTCTCTACATTTGGTACCGGGGTTGCGTAGACAAGAGCTTTCAAATGCCCCAATAAATGAAAGTCAAGAGGGTTGAGGTCAGGAGAGCGTGGAGGCCATGGAATTGGTCCGCCTCTACCTATCCATCGATCACCGAATCTGTTGTGGAGATGCGTACGAACATTTCGACTGAAACGTGCAGGAGCTCCATTGTGCATGAACCACATGTTGTGCTGTACTTGTAAAGGCACATGTTCTAGCAGCACAGGTAGAGTATCCTGCATGCAATCATGATAACGTGCTCCATTGAGCATAGGTGGAAGAACATGGGGCCCAATCAAGACATCACCAACAATGCCTGCCGTAACGTTCACAGAAAATCTGTGTTGATGACGTGATTACACAATTGCGTGCAGATTCTCGTCAGCCCACACATGTTGATTGTGAAAATTTACAATTTGATAACGTTGGAAGGACTTGATACGCACAAAAATTCGTTATTATTATTATTTTTAAGTAAGTGGATTGTTCAGTGGGTTCTGGGTAAGTTTTTGTTTTCTAGTGAAAAGAACGAGTGCTGTGGCTTAGCAAGGCACCTTGTGCAGAAGTTCAAACAAATTACTTTTACTGTCAGGAGCCAAAATTTGTCTCTTCTTGTATTACTTCTTTCTGACACTGAAATAGTTTCAATTGCGCCAACAACGTCCTTTTTCCTTCTAAAAGTCCCACGGCCACATCCAACATACATTTTTTTCTGTCTCAGAATCCGAAAATGGTGTTTGGCGTTTATTAAGCATCCAACACACACACATTGCTGCTACTGCGTGTTTTTCTTGTGAAGTAGGAAGTAGGAAGGCACACATTTTTTGTACAAAGCTAGATATGCCTGGAGCTTTTCCTTGACAAGCTTCACTACCCAGAGTAAAATTTTTATGGAATAGCTGATATCTTGTTTTGTAGTGTCGCCTTAAATTGGCACTTTTAACAATAGTAACACTTCTCTTGCATATGAGGCAAACTGGAACAGCTCCTGGCCTATCAGGCAGCGTAAAACAATATTGTTCAGTCTTTTCAGTGAAAAACTTAGTATGTTCACAATAGATTTCACCCTCTTTTAGGATCCATTGATGCAAATGGAACGTTATAAGCCTCGGTAATAACTAAATGCTCCGTTCAAGTGACTGCTGACAACCTGGTGGTAAAATTTGTGCACTTTATTTAGATAGATTCCTTTTAAAATTATCAGCGCCCAAGACACAGCACGTGTAGAGCCACAGCAGAAGATCTACTTCCATGTCAAAGCGCATGCTGCCACTCACCAAAGGCACTGCACTGCAACGTAAGCGCTTCGTTATCAAAGATCGATGCCACAGAGTGAACTTCCCTGAAGTTTCATACACTATACTCCATTCATCAGAATCAACCTGAAGTAGATACACACAAACGCGATGATTGGTCAGCAGCGGTAACTTCAAATGGTTCAAATAGCTCTGAGCACTATGGGACTTAACATCTGAGGTCATCAGTCCTCTAGAATTACTTAAACCTAAGAAACCTAAGGACATCACACACATCCATGCCCGAGGCAGGATTCGAACCTGCCACCTTAGCGGTCGCGAGGTTCTAGACTGAAGTGTCTAGAACTGCTCAGCCACACTGGCCGGCCAGCCATAACAAAGTCCCTGTAAGAGCTACTTGTGCTCTGATTGCTTCACTGTCCATATGTGCCTCGAAAATGGATGACACTGCTTCCTGTTTCATAATTTAACAGGTCATGCAACACCATTAATGGCTAGAAACAATTTGTTCTTAATGTTGTTCACAACATTACAGATAAAAATCAGCTTTCATGTTTCTCGAGAAATATCATGTAAAAAATATATGAGATAGTTGTTAACTATATTCATAGCGTTATCGGGAGAGTCGTAGGTTTACAATCGAATGACCAAGTGAGCAGCAGTTCGAAACGTGCTGGCATTTTATCTCAACGTGTTCAGTCAGAGGGTTAATGGATCAACAATGAACTTGAACATGTGTCATGGGACGTCCGCCCCGAACAAACATAATAAAACAATAACAAACTAAATGCGATAAAAAACCGTTATGATCTACAATTTCTTTTTGTTCAGTTTTAATACCTAAATGCCTTAAATGTGAAATTTATGAAATGTGTGGTAATTTACTCATGCTTAACCATCAGTTTTTCAAGAAAAACCATATGGTCAGTTGTGAAGGAAGTGTCTGGTCAGCAGCACACGAAGTCAACAATATAAAGTCAGTTCATAGTAAAAATATTTCTGTTACTGGTAAATCAGATATATGTACAGTATTTAACAATCATTTTCTGAGCATTGCCGGCCAATTAAATAAAAATTTCGTTTCTACAGGGAATCATATAATGCTCTTGTCAAATGTCTTTCTGAGATTGATGTCTGAAATACTGTAAGTACTGTGTTGCACATGTTAGCCCTGTATTTAGCCGTATTTGTAATTTTTCCTTTAGGAATTGTCAGTTTCCAGAATGATTAAAGTACTCATTAGTAAACCCGCTTTATAAAAAGTGAGGAAGGGATAATGTAGACAATTTTAGACCAATTTCTATGCCATCAGAGTTTGCCAAAATTATTTTCTATTAAATGTACACTTCGGCTTTAGAAGTCGCTTAACAACTGGAAATGCTATATTATCTTTTCTCTGTGAGGTACTGGATGGGTTAAACAAAAGGTTTCGAACACTAGGCACATTTTTTATTTAACTTAGGCGTTTGATTGTATAGGTCACAAAATATTGTTCCAGAACTTGGACAATTACGGACTGCAGGGAGTAGCTCACAATTGGTCCACCTCTTACTTCAGCAACAGACAGCAAAATACCATTATTCATAATAGGTCTGAGTGGAGTGCAGTCAAGTGGGGGGGGGGGGGGTGCCCCAGGGATCAGTGTTGGGGCCACTTCTGTTGCCTATTTATATTAATGATATTCGCTCTAATATTACGGGTACTCTAAAATATTTCTGTTTGCTGATGACACTAGCTTGGTAGTAAAGGATGTTGTGTGCAAGATTGGCTCAGTTTCAAATAGTGCAGTTCATGACCTAAGCTTATAGCTTGTAGGAAATGAACTAACGCTAAATCACAGCAAGACTCAGTTCTAACACACAATTCAACAAAAACCTGACGTTTTAATTTTACAGAATGGGCATGTGATTAGTGAAACTGAACAGTTCAAATATCTAGGTGTTCACATAGATAGTAAACAGTTGTGGAAAGCCCACGTTCAGGATCTTGTTCAAAGACTTAACTATGCCATTTGTGCTATTTGAATGGTATCTGAAGTGGTGATCGTTCGACACGAAAATTAGTCTACTTTTCATATTTTCATTCGCTTATGTCGTATGGTATTATAATCTGGGGTAACTCCCTTCATTCTAAAACGATGTGTTTGACTCACAAACGGTTGGTTCGGGCAATAAGTTATTTTGACACTGATCTCTCAATATATATATTCCTTACTGTCACTTCCTTTTAACAATATTAGCTTATTCCCAAGAATAAGCAGCTTCCACTCAGTTAATACTCGGCAGAAATCAAACCTACATCTGGATTGGACTTCCTGAACTCTTGTACAGAAAGGTGTGTAGTATATTGCTGCATCCATTTTCAATAAGCTACTACTTGATTTCAAAAATCTTAACAGTAATCCATGCGCTTTGAAATCGAAATTGAAGAGTTTCCTGAAGGGTTACTCCTCCTATTCTGTCGAGGAGATCCTTGAAAAAGTAAGCTGATTCTTGCTGTATTGTTGACTGCATTTACTAAAACTTATGGAGTGACTTTTTTCGGGTTCATAAACATTTTATTTTTATCTGTTATTATTTTTCTGTTGCAATTTCATGTGCTGATACGTTCTGTGATCTTGGTGATTTGCTCCACAATTTGGTCCTACTGAACTTGATGTGTAAATAAAAAATAAATAGAACAGAAATGACGTGATGTCTTCAGGATTTCTATCAGCAGGAGTGGTGCAGATGGGGGGAAAGGGGGGCGAAGGTGCGATTACAAGAACAAGCTGAAACTCAGCATTGCATTGACAAGTTAAAGAAGGAAATGCATAAAGGGAATAAAGATTTTTTTAATTTTTGAACTGGCATCACACAACTGACTTCTAAAATAATTTTCTATAGAGCTCTTGGATTTTTTCTTGGTTGCATCTGGCTCTCAAGTTGATCCCACACCTTTCAGTTCTGTTAGTAATCCATGATTCTCTAGTTTTTCATTACACTTTCTTTTTTATCTCTCACATTCTTGAAGAAATTGCACATACATGATTGACTTGTACGATTCACTTTCAAAACAATAACAAAACTGTTTATGCACTACTCACATAAAGAAAGCAATCTTGCAAGCGAAAGATTTTCTCAGTCGACAGAGACTATCGGTGGCGTGTGAAAAGTATTGATCGTTTCACGTCAGAACCATTGGGAACACATTGTGGCGACTGGGCTCTGACTCACTGCTGCTAAAGACGTCGATTCAGCAGTTGTGGCACTGTAGTTGTGTGACAAAGAATAATCCTGTTGTTGCGTGGTGTTTTCATTATTAATGGGCAAGAGCTTAAGAAATATCTACAGGATTAGCAGTATTTGCAAAAACATTACGAATCATTCACCGTCAACTCTTGGTAAGAAGAAATTAGTTTTGTCTCACATCCATTGAAAGATCCACACTTCACCCTAATGCCTTGTTGAATATGCCTTGCACTACTGTGAAAGCAGATAATATGTAAGTACAGCTGTATATGTTAATGATTATGGGCCGGTTGTAAAATCTGTGGACAAATTAAGGAATAACTAACCAAGGAATAGGTCAACCAGGAGTTAACTTGTAGTGCGCGTTGCACGACGCCACTTTATTCCCCCATTAGTTATCCCCGAAATAGCGTTCGTGTTCAGTTAAGTTGGGAACGACGAAGAGCACTCTGGGTATTTTCGCGTACGTCATTTCAAAT
The DNA here is from genome assembly GCF_023897955.1 of Schistocerca gregaria. NCBI lineage: Eukaryota > Metazoa > Arthropoda > Insecta > Orthoptera > Acrididae > Schistocerca > Schistocerca gregaria. The sequence goes on from NC_064927.1 coordinate 264,939,886, forward strand.
TTACTTAGTCGTCGTCTGCAGAAATAGCCTGTCGGAAGTTAGTGGTTAGCGTTCCAGATCGCAAAACTAATACCTTGACGATACTTTGAGGCTGGTAGACACTATAAATGAGTTCAAGAGTGTAGCGGAAATCACTAAAACTGTTGCAGTCTCATATTAGTGCAAAACATGCAACTAAGTCGGTAGGGTATTTATACTAACGATCTGTTTGGAAATTACTTAAAGTATCTGGTATTTACTGTTTGACCATTAAGAAATATGTTTAGATTTCCGAATAAAGGATTGGAAAAAATCTTCAGCAGTTTCCACTCAGAAACAACTTCATATAGATCGACAGGGTAGCTATAATAGATGTAAGATATTTTTTTTTCCTTTGTAAGGAAGAAACACATAAATATTATATCCAGAAAACGTAGCAGAGGCTACAGATTTACGGTGTCCCAAACTTGAAATGTTAATTCCAGATTGTGTACAATGAAATAGACGATTAGATAAGTTGTCGACAGGAGGACACCACAGTGATTTTGATCCAGGTGTAACATTTCTGCTTAAAATAGTATTCCACTAGATGTAGCTGTGCAGTAGATGGTGAATTGTAAGTAGGCACATTATGTAGAAGCAACTGTGAAATGTGGTATCCTTTGTGAAATACTTGGTGTTTTCGGTCTCTCCAATAAACAGTGACTTCATGGAGACTGATTTAACTGAAAATTCTGAGAAATGTTGCTGGCTAACTTGGTGATGTATTCACGTCAGATGATTAATTCATCACAGCAGCAATGTGTGCTCTACAGAAAATACCTTTGCTGAATTTCTTAACAATATTTGTGCATCCACTTCGCAGTTCTTTGAAATGTATAAATTCTGTTTCTATGATGTGGTATTTATTTGACGGTTTTTATGAAGAATAAGATGCCAGCATTTACAATAAGCAACCATTATATTTTTTATAATCCTGGAGTAGAAATGTACCTATGGCACACATCAGACTGAAGGCAGTTGTTATTGTATCTCACCCTAATTGTTTGAGGAGTAGTGACAATTTCATACATAATTTTGGCTTGTGCTGTCTTCTCTAGCACTTATAGTAATCTGATGGTTTTGGTTCCAAACCAGCATGACAAGAACCAGAGAATGGAGGAAGAACTGTATTGGTTAAAAAGCTCAAAAATTTGGATCAGAAAATAAAAATTGAAACAAATGATTTCACAATAAAAATATATGAATCCATATGCATTGGTTTATTTTATGTTCATTTAATTGCATCAGAGAAGTGAAATAATTTTAAAAAAACTGTCTCTCATGCACGTTATCCAGTGTCTCATGATTCCTCTTAATAAAGCTGCTGGCTGCTCCCTTACCAATACCAATGAAGTCTCCAGTGGACAGAAGGAAATCACCAGAGGCCTAATATCTGAGTGTCAGTAGTAGTTGGTTCATTGGTGGAACAGAGTCAGTTCTCAAAGAAAGAAAAGAATGACATGAGACAGTTCAAGAGAAATTTAAAAACATAGCTATCCAGCCACACTTTCCACTGTTCTGCTTCTACAGAGTCAAAAACACTTAAGGTAACAATTACTTTATGATAAAAATGTATGTAGTTATGTGGATAACACTAATAACTGAGAAGTATAACAGCTAAAAAACTGACTTTCCTATTAATTTTATTGTGTTAAACTTAGCTTGAGTAAGTGCAAATAATTTACGTGTTTATGGGAATAAAGCCAGATGGTAGACAATTTTGTTGCTCTGAAGCATTCATTAAAAGATGGAAAAGTGGTATCAAACTTTTTGTTACATTAAACAATTATAATAAGCCATGAAGTTCAGAAAAATGGTATTTCACACAAGTACAATATAAGGTATTTTAATTTAAGTTACCTTCAACTAGCTACAATTTGACATAAAGGAGGACACTGAAAATAACTTGACATATAAGGAAAGTTATAAACGTAGCATTCCATGCACTCCTCCTACATGCTACAACTATGCAGATTCAATAACTGGATTCCTGTTCTGCTCTTATAACATACATAATATATAGCTGCTGTCTTGTGAAAACGTGGATGGGCATCTGTGGATAATACTAATAACTGAAAAACACAGTACCTGTGTTCTATTGTGCAGAAGCATCACTTTTTATAAAAAAGAAGGTAATTTTCCTCTTAATCTTACTATGTCAAACTTAGCATGAGTATGCCCAAATAGTTAATAAGCTTCAGTGAATAATGGTAGATGGAAGACAATATTGTTGCTTTGAAGGGGTAATGGACCTGTAATCCCAATATTTTTACTAAAAGGCCGAAAGTTGCTGTGACACTGCTGTAGTGTTTGCGAATAGGAGCATTTCCAATAGAAAACTGAGTGTAACAATATTTTCTGCTATTGACGTAATACGGATGTGTGAAACTGGGACACTATTGTTTCATCAAAGCGTTTTGCAGCACCAAAATCGATGTTTTGTCTAAAACGGAAAAAGCTGTTATAACAGATAGTACGCATAACTGGGGTGGTTTCTCGAGTTGTTTAAGTCTATTATGACACTATCTGCTAAATAAAACGAAATCCTTTCCACTACTGCAGCTATTGTAACACACATCAATAAACAAAAATATTTTTGCACGAATAGTCATTTTATTGTGTATGATTTACATAAATCACATGGCGGAATTAACGCAGTACTGAAATCAGATGCATATTATAATAAATAAGCGGTATTATTGAAGAAAACAGAGAAATAGTCTCACCTATCCTTCATATCCTCCATTTTCTTACGTACGAGATTGAAAACACGAAGTATGGCTTCCTCTGATAAGCGAAATCTGAATATAAATTCGGAATCGGCGTCGTCTCATTTTCTTCTCCTTCCTCGTGCTCATGAACACCTCGGCCAAAACATCGTCATCGTTTTTGCATCTGTCAGTACTCCTGCCATCTTGAAAACTTATCCCCCAGTTAAGCTCGCTAAACGGCCAGAACTGGCCGGTTAAGTCATCTCGAGTTTATTCTCAGGTTGGGCGTTATTCTTGTTTCGTATAACGCGTTTCTCGCGATAGTCCCAGACGAGCGCTTCACCAGCTGCTAACCGGAGATCTTACAACCGTCATGATTAAGTTGAATAATTCTTTAACCAACTTTTCTACTGTCTGTCTATTGCTGTAACATTTACAGGTGAAATATAGCTTAGTCACTGAAATTCAAGAAACGTGTGAAGTATTTTTGTGTAATGTGGGATCAGCGAAAATGTCAAATACCAGTACCTCCTGTGAGTAGTGGCGGATTTATATATAGGCTCACTAAGGACAGATATAGGGGCGGCCCGTTAACGGGGACGGCATTTTTTGCTCTGTACTCATTTTAATCTTTTACATTTTAAAACAACTCCACTTACAAACGACAAAAATTTTTAATCTTGTTAAACAACTTGCTAGTTTAAATAAGCCTTAAGAACGAAATTCGACAATACAAGCTTGGATATATACATAGTTTATTTGGTAACTGAATACAAATTTATCATTGTGTTCCTGCCTGGTAGCATCTTCGTGACTGTTCAAAATATTTTGAAGTAAGCAGTCGGGACGGCAATGGCTCTGAGCACTATGGGACTTAACATCTATTGTCATCAGTCCCCTAGAACTTAGAACTACTTAAACCTAACTAACCTAAGGACATCACACAACACCCAGTCATCACGAGGCAAAGAAAATCCCTGACCCTGCCGGGACAGGACGGCAATCTACAATACAATGCTTGAAACATTATTACTCCGAGAATGTTGTCGGCTTCTGCTTAAGCCTACCATACTTTCCCTGTGAAAACACTGGACCCCTGAGAAGCTGTGATAAAGTAATCAGCAGTTTCTTAAATACTGTAACATGTGTGGGCCTCAGTATGTAATACCCAATGCTATCTAAATTTATTGTAGAAATTACAGGGAAGTATCAAGTCAGTCCTCCATTATTGTAATTAATATGAAAGCTCTGTGGTCTACAAAATCTGAGCTACGATTTAATGACACATGTTTAACAAAACAAATAATAATGTGTGAAAAACACTTCACAATAGTTTAAATATTTTATTTATTTATTTAGTTACCTTTTTGGTGAAAACAGAAGAAGAAATCAACTTTCATTTATCTCATTTATTGTGCTGCAGCCTGCGTGATATCAATGTCCCAACTCTGTGCAATCGAATAGTACGTGGCTCCGCAAAATTTATATCAAACTTCTTAACTTCGAGGACAGGTTATTTTTATTTTATATTGGGACAAAAGGTGCATTTGTGTTAGACATGCAGTGTCCACACAAATGACAACACACCACATCAACTGCCAACAACACTACTTAAACTTTGTAGTCTGCCTTCTCTGCCCACAGAAACGGCTAAAATGTTATAAGAATAAGTGGGATAAGAGTCGATCCAGCACACCACACTGCAAGAAATTGCAAAAATTATTTGCTTTTTAAATTAGAAAGACAGTGTCAAGAATATTCAGAATATATATGCGGCACAGCTGAAATTCCGGAAACAGAAGCCAAAAAAGGGACTGTCCCATTTTCTTTGCGAGACGAATTCCAGCTGGCAGGTGGCAGGTGTGCATCTACTGTTCACAAACAACAGAGAAACAGATCATAATGAAATTAAATTATTCTGCGTTGTCGTTCTTTCATAGCACAGTTACAAGTAATCCGATTTGGTCAGTTCATTGTTCCATGTTGAAAAAAACAAACTTTGTGCTCAAACAAACTTTGCAGGAAAAAGGTTTGTGCTCATGTGCGGTGTAGCACGATTGGAACTGGATAGTCTTTCTTTCTTTCCTTTTACAATTTTTTAAATTTCGTTTTGACTGTTGGTTGACAATTGTGTACATGCCATAACATGAATAACAACGAAAAAAGCAAACGTGCAAAATTAAGTGGGGCGGCATGTCGGAAATTATCGAAAGAAAGGCGAGAACGAGAAGCCAATGTTCTAAAAATTGGCAGAGTAGATAAATTTTTCGCAAAAAATGGTGCTGGTTCGACTGCGAGTTCAAGTAGTACGGATGATATTTCTGGCACGGCAGCTGTTGTAAAAGAGTTAAATACAGGCGAAATGAAAGTTAAAAATGAGGGAAAGCAAATTGTTCCTGATTTCGAGTTTCACGAAAAACTAAGTGTCGAATCAGACATAACAAAAAAAAATAACCTTGTTAGCGATGATCCTGCAGAATGGTGTGTCAATGAATCAACAATCGACATTCTTTTACAACATGGCATTCATCAAAATTGTAACAGTAATTTTTCTAATTCCACAAGATCCATAGGCAATAAAACCAGATTGTCGTCGTTGTTCGTGTTGTGGTCTTCAGCCCTGAGACTGGTTTGATGCAGCTCTCCATGCTACTATATCGTATGCAAGCTGCTTCATCTCTGTGCACGTACTGCATCCTACATCCTTCTGAATCTGCTAAGTGTATTCATTTCTTGGTCTCCCTCTACGATTTTTACCCTCCACGCTGCCCTCCAATACTAAATTGGTGATCCCTTGATGCCTCAGAACATGTCCTACCAACCGATCCCTTCTTCCAGTCTAGTTGTGCCACAAACTCCTCTTCTCCCCAATCCTATTCAATACTTCCTCATTAGTTATGTGATCTACCCATCTAATCTTCAGCATTCTTCTGTAGCACCACATTTCGAAAGCTTCTATTCTCTTTTTGTCTAAACTATTTATCGTCCACGTTTCACTTCCACACATGGCTACACTCCATATAAATACTCTCAGAAACGACTTCCTGACACTTAAATCTATACGCGATGTTAACAAATTTCTCTTCTTCAGAAACGCTTTCCTTGCCATTGCCAGTCTACAGTTTATATCCTCTCTACTTCGACCATCATCAGTTATTTTGCTCCCCAAATAGCAAAACTCCTTTACTACTTTAAGTGTCTCATTTCCTAATCTAATTTCCTCAGCATCACCCTAGTTAACTCGACTACATTCCATTATCCTCCTTTTGCTTTTGTTGATGTCCATCTTATACCCTCCTTTCAAGACACTGTCCATTCCGCTGAACTGCTCTTCGAAGTCCTTTGCTGTCGCTGACAGAATTACAATGTCATCGACAAACCTTGAAGTTTTTATGTCTTCTCCATGGATTAAAATACCTACTCCGAATTTTTTTTGTTTGCTTCATTGCTTGGTCAATATACAGATTGAATAACATTGGGGAGAGGCTACAACCCTGTCTCTCTCCCTTTCCACCCACTGCTTCCCTTTCATGTCCCTCGACTCTTACAACTACCATCTGGTTTCTCTACAAATTGTAAATAGCCTTTCGCTCCCTGTATTTTACCCCTGCCACCTTTAGAATTTGAAAGAGAATATTCCAGGCAACATTGTCAAAAGCTTTCTCTAAGTTTACAAATGCTACAAACGTAGGTTTGCCTTTTTCTTAATCTTTCTTCTAAGATAAGTCGTAGGCTCAGTATTGCCTCACGTGTTTCAATATTTCTACGGAATGCAAACTGATCTTCCCCAAGGTCGGCTTCTACCAGTTTTTCCATTTGTCTGTAAAGAATTTGCTTTAGTATTTTGCAGCCGAGTCAAATTAAACCGATAGTTCGGTAAATTTTCACATCTGTCAACACCTGCTTTCTTTGGGATTGGAATTATATTCTTCTTGAAGTCTCAGGGTATTTCGCCTGTCTCATACATCTTGCTCACCAGATGGTAGAGTTTTGTCAGGACTGCCTCTCCCAAGGCCGTCAGTAATTCTAATGGAATGTTGTCTACTCCCAGGGCATTGTTCAGCTTAGGTCTTTCAGTGCTCTGTCAAACACTTCAGGCAGTATCATATCTTCCATTTCATCTTCATCTACATCCTCTTCCATTACAATTATATTGCCCTCAAGTACATCGCCCTTGTATAGACCTTTCTGCTTTCCCTTCTTTGCTTAGAACTGGGTTTCCATCTGAGCTCTTGATATTCATACAAGTGGTTCCCTTTTCTCCAAAGGTCTCTTTAATTTTCCTGTAGGCAGTATCTATTTTACCCCTAGTGAGATAAGCTTCTACGTCCCTACATTTCTCCTCTAGCCATCCCTGCTTAGCCAGTTTGCACTTTCCGTCGATCTCAGTTTTGAGACGTTTGTATTCTTTTTTGCCTGCTTCATTTACTGCATTTTTATATTTTTTTTCTTACATCAATTAAATTCAATATTTCTTATGTCACCCAAGGATTTTTACTATCCCTCGTCTTTTAACCTACTTGATCCACGGCTGCCTTCACTGTTTCGTCCCTCAGAACTACTCATTCTTCTTCTACTGTATTTCTTTCCCACATTCCTGTCAACTGTTCCCTTATGCTCTCCCTGAAACTCTGTACAACCTCTCGTTCTTTCAGTTTATCCCAGGCCCCATCTCCTTAAAGTACCGCCTTTTTGCAGTTTCTTCAGTTTTAATGTACAGTTCATAGCCAATAGATTGCGGTGAGAGTCCACATCTGCCCCTGGAAATGTCTTACAATTTAAAACCTGAGTCCTAAATCTCTGTCTTACCATTGTATAATCTATCTGAAACCTGTCAGTATCTCCAGACTTCTTCCATGTATACAACCTTCTTTTATGTTTCTTGAATCAAGTGTTAGCTATGATTAAGTTATGCTCTATTCAAAATTCTACCAGGCGACTTCCTCTTTCATTTCTCACCCTCAATCCATATTCAACTACTATATTTCCTTCTCTTCCTTTTACTAGCATCGAATTCCAGTCACCCATGATTATTAAATTTTCGTCTCCCTTCACCATCTGAATAATTTCTTTCAACATTTCTCCAATATCTTCGTCATCTGCAGAGCTAGTTGGCACATAAACTTGTCCTACTGTAGTAGGCGTGGGCTGCATGTCCATCTTGGCCACAGTAATGTGTTCACTATGCTGTTTGTAGTAGCTTACCCGCAATCCTATTTTTTTTTATTCATTATTAAACCTACTCCTGCATCACCCCTATTAGATTTTGTATTTATAACCCTGTATTCAACTGACCAAAAGTCTTGTTCCTCCTGCCACCAAAGTTCACTAATTCTCATTATATCTAACTTTAACCTATCCATTTGCCTTTTTAAATTTTAAAACCTACCTGCCCAATTAAGGGATGTGACATTCCACACTTTGATGCGTAGAATGCGAGTTTTCTTTCTCCTGATAAAGACGTCCTCTTGTGTAGTCTGGAGTCCGAATGGAGGACTATTTTACCTCCGGAATATTTTACTCAAGGGGACGTCTTCTTCATTTAACCATACAGTATATCTGCATGCTCTCGGGAAAAACTATGGTTCTAGTTTCCCCTTGCTTTCAGTCATTCACAGTACCAGCACATCAAGGCCGTTTTGGTTAGTGTTACTAGCCAGATCAGTCAATCATCCAGACTGTTGCCCCTGCAACTACTGAAGAGGCTGCCGCTCCTCTTCATGAATCACACGTTTGTCTGGCCTCACAAGAGATACCCCTCTGTTGTGGTTGTACGTATAGTATGGCTATTTGTATCGCTGAGGCACGCAAGCCTCCCCACCAACGTCAAGGTCCATGGTTCATGGGGGGGGGGGGGGGGCTGTAATATTAATGTTGGAATTGGCCAGCTCATACAAATCGCAGGGTGCAAGACTCTGTAGGCATATGCAATGGAATGATCACATTGGTTCAGTCATGGATAAAGCAGATGGTAGGCTTTGGTTTATTGGTGCAATATAGGGGGAGTGCAATTAATTTGCATTGGAGATTGCTTACAAATCTCCTGAGCGACTAGTTCTAGAACACTGCTGAAATGTATTGGATCTGTACCAGATAGGCCTAACAGGGGATATTTAACGTATACAGAGAAGGGCAGCACAAATGGTCGCAGATTTGTTTAATCCATGGGGGAGTGTCATGGAGATATTAAAGGAACTGAAATGACAAACTCTTGAAGGCAAATGTAAACTATCACAAAAAAGTATACTAACAAAGTTTCAGGAACCAGCTTTAAATGATTAATCTAGGAATATACTATCTCCAATGGTATCGAACACACTGGGTTTGTGAGAATAAAATTAGAATAATTACTGCATGCACAGAGGCATTCAAACAATCTGTTAGATATTGACTCTAATTAGCCTTATGTGAGATTATGAAGTTGACCTTTCCATCAAATATGCAATTCACCATATTGCCAGGAACACTCATTTTCAGAGATAATTTATTCAGCGACGTACATAACGAAGATCAGCGAGAAAACATATGCTACCATACATATAACACATCAAAGAGTAAAATATGAATGTTCCCAACAGTGTAGTAACTTGAATATTAAGCAATTATGCCAGACTTTGTCGAGCGCTTTCTTGATGTTGAGAAATACCACTACTGTGCTTTGTTTTATATCTGTCTCCTTGCACATGTGTTCCACCAGACGCAGGGATTGATGGACAGTGCTATGTTCCCGGCGGAAGCCAAACTGCTCAGTGGTGATTATGTTAATGTCTCTCGGGAATTGGGTAAGGGCTCTGTGGATAAGGCATTCCAGTACTTTCCTTAGAAAGCACAGGGGTGAAATGGGTCTCTAGCTCTCGGTCAGGATGGGCTTTTTATCGGGCTTGGGTAGGATTACAGCTTGATCTGTTTTCCACATGGTTGGGAAGTAGGTTAGAGAAAGGCCCTGGTCATATATGGCGGTGAGGTGAGTGACTGCGGTAGCAGGAATGGGTTTTCGATAAGGGAAACAAACCTTGTCAGACTGGGGGATTTTTGTTCCCTAGTTGTCTGATGTAAGCACATATAAGGCGATTAGTAACTGGCGTAAATTCTGTTTCTATCCTCTCTTGCGTCCGCTGAGCCACTCGTCCGATTATTATTTCTGCCTGCCTGTCACTCACGTCATCGTCGATGACGTGAGTTCGGAATTGTGACTCCAGCGATGTTGCTACCACTTCTGCCTTCCCCTCGTTGCCATAAACTAATCCGTTTTCTCCTCGGAGTGGTCTTTCTAACCTGGGTGTAGCCTTCAGCTCTTTCATGGTCTTCCACACTTCTCTTTCATCCTGTTCTACCTCTCTGAGCCTTTCTTCCCAGCTGAGGCCTCTGTGCTCCTGTAATCTTCGCTTTACCTGAGTTTCTAGTCGTTTAAGCAAGCGACGATCGGCGGGATAGCGAAAAGTCTGCCAGTCCCTCCTCACGCCCCGTTTTCGACTACTAGGTCCCAGATATCAGGGGGAAAGTACCTGGCACAGGGTTCTGCGGTTTGCCTGGTGTTCGTCTCTCGAGCACAAGTCTGGAGGATGTTCGCAAAATACTGTATCAGTGTATCCGCCTCTGCTCCATTCCGCATTTGCTGTGTGTCCACCAGATGATATTCTACCAGGACATTATATTGTTCCCAGTTAGTAACTATGTTTGTTTTTGCCATCCTCCGCATTTGGTCTTTGACATGGCACATGCCGGGACAGCCACACTGAATCCAACTTGTAGTGAACTGTTGCTGCAGCCCTCCATGGCAGGCCCTTACACAGGAAGATATCCAGGATATCTGGCCTCTGCTGGGTTTGGGATGAGATATGAGTCGGCTCATAGGGAGCGATCACCCCCAGAGAGGGATCGCTCTCGATAATCGTCTGTCTCCGCCCATTGCCGTTTTCGGCAGTGCAGAACCAGACCCCATGCTTGGAGTTCATGTCCCCCATTACTATGACTCACTTGTCGTTGTCGAACAAGGCCTAAAGATCTCTGACGTTTATGGTTGGTCGTGGGGGCTTATAGGCCGATATTATTTTTAATAATTGCTTGCCTTTGTTTAATTCTAGCCCACCAGCCTTGAACATGACAAAGTTTGGTATTTCGATTGTTCAGTGGCAAATACTCTGCCACACAAGGTCTGCGACTCCTGTGGACCGAATAATTGCACACCTTAAATTGATTGGCCCCCGCTATGAACCATGGACCTTGCCGTTGGTGTGGAGGCTTGCGGGCCTCAGTGATACAGATGGCCATACTGTAGGTGCACCACAACGGAGGGGTATCTGTTGAGAGGCCAGACAAACGTGTGGCTCCTGAAGAAGGGCAGCAGCCTCTTCAGTAGTTGCAGGGGCAACAGTCTGGATGATTGACTGATCTGGCCTTCTAACACTAACGAAAACGGTCTTGCTGTGCTGGTACTGTGAATGGCTGAAAGCAAGGGGAAACTACAACCGTAATTCTTCCAGAGGGCATGCAGCTTTACTGTATGGTTAAATAATGATGGCGTCCTCTTGGGTAACATATTCTGGAGGTAAAATAGTCCCCCATTCAGATCTCAGGGCGGGGACTACTCAAGAGAACGTCGTTATCAGGAGAACGAAAACTGGCGTTCTATGGATCGGAGCGTGGAATCTCAGATCCCTTAATCGGGCAGGTAGGTCAGAAAATTTAAAACGGGGAAATGAATACGTTAAAGTTAGATACAGTGGGAATTAGTGAAGTTTGTGGCAGGAGGAACAAGACTTTTGGTAAGTTGAATACAGGGTTATGAATACAAAAGCAAATAGCGGTAATGCAGGTGTAGGTTTAATAATGAATAAAAAAATAGGAGTGTGGGTAAGCTACTACAAACGGCATAGTGAACGCATTGTTGTGGCCAAGATAGACACGAAGCCCATGCCTACTACAGTAGTACAAGTTTATATGCCAACTAGTTCTGCAGATGATGAAGAAATTGATGAAATGTATGATGAGATAAAAGAAATTATTCAGATAGTGACGGGAGACGAAAATTTAATAGTCATGGGTGACTGGAATTCGAGAGTAGGAAAAGAGAGAGAAGGAAATACAGTAGGTGAATATGGATTGGGGGTAAGAAATGAAAGAGGAAGCTGTATAGTAGAATTCTGCACAGCGAATAACTTAATAGATTATAAAATGGTAAGACACAAATTTAGGACCCAGGTTTTAAATTGTAAGACGTTTCCAGGGGCAGATGTGGACTCTGACCACAATCTATTGGTTATGAACTGCAGATTAAAACTAAATAAACTGCAAAAAGGTGGTAATTTAAGGAGAAGGGGCCTGGGATAAACCGAAAGAACCAAAGGTTGTACAGAGTTTCAGGGAGAGCATAAGGGAACAGTTGACAGGAATGTGGGAAAGAAATACAGTAGAAGAAGAATGAGTAGCTCTGAGGGATGAAACAGTGAAGGCAGCCGTGGATCAAGTAGGTTAAAAGACGAGGGCTAGTAAAAATCCTTGAGTAACAGAAGAAATATTGAATTTAATTGATGAAAGGAGAAAATACAAAAATGCAGTAAATGAAGCAGGCAAAAAGGAATACAAACGTCTCAAAAATGAGATCGACAGGAAGGGCAAAATGGCTAAGCAGGGTAGGCTAGAGGAGAAATGTAAGGATATAGAGGCTTATCTCACTAGGGGTAAGATAGATACTACCTACAGGAAAATTAAAGAGACTTTTGGATAAAAGAGAGCCACTTGTATGAATATCAAGAGCTCAGATGGAAACCCAGTTCTAAGCGAAGAAGGGGAAGCAGAAAGGTGGAAGGAGTATACACAGGGTCTATACAAGGGCGATGTACTTGAGGGCAATATAATTGTAATGGAAGAGGATGTAGATGAAAATGAAATGGGAGATATGATACTGCGTGAAGAGTTTGACAGAGCATTGAAAGATCTGAGTAGAAACAAGGCCCCGGGAGTAGACAACATTCCATCATTCCATTAGAACTACTGACGGCCTTGGGAGAGGCAGTCCTGACAAAACTCTACCATCTGGTGAGCAAGATGTATGAGACAAGCGAAATACCCTCAGACTTCAAGAAGAATATAATAATTCCAATCCCAAAGAAAGCAGGTGTTGACAGATGTGAAAATTACCGAATTATCAATTTAATAAGTCACGGCTGCAAAATACTAAAGCAAATTCTTAACAGATGAATGGAAAAACTGGTAGAAGCCAACCTCGGGGAAAATCACTTTGGATTCCGTAGAAATGTTGGAACACGTGAGGCAATACTGACCTTAGGACTTATCTTAGAAGAAAGATTAAGAAAAAGGAAAACCTACGTTTGTAGCATTTGTAAACTTAGAGAAAGCTTTTGACAATGTTGACTGGAATATTCTCTTTCAAATTCTAAAGGTGGCAGGGGTAAAATACAGGGAGCGAAAGGCTATTTACAATTTTTAGAGAAACCAGATGGCAGTTATAAGAGTGTAGGGGCATGAAAGGGAAGCAGTGGTTGGAATGGAGTGAGACAGGGTTGTAGCCTGTCCCCAATGTTATTCAATCTGTATGTTGAGCAAGCAATGAAGCAAACAAAAAAAATTCGGAGTAGGTATAAAAATCCATGCAGAAGGAATAAAAATGTCGAGGTTCACCGATGACATTGTAATTCTGTCAGAGACAACAAAGGACTTGGAAGAGCAGTTGAACGGAATGGACAGTGTCTGGAAAGGAGTATATAAGATGAACATCAAGAAAAGCAAAAGGAGGATAATGGAATGTAGTCGAATTGAGTCGGGTGATGCTGAGGAAATTAGATTAGGAAATGAGACACTTAAAGTAGTAAAGAAGTTTTGCTATTTGGGGAGCATAATAACTGACGATGGTGGAAGTAGAGAGGATATAAAATGCAGACTGGCAATGGCAAGGAAAGCGTTTCTGAAGAAGAGAAATTTGTTAACATCGAGTATAGATTTAAGTGGCAGGAAGTCGCTTCTGAAAGTATTTGTATGGAGTGTAGCCATGTATGGAAGTGAAACATGGACGATAAATAGTTTGTACAAGAAGAGAATAGAAGCTTTCGAAATGTGGTGCTACAGAAGAATGCTGAAGATTAGATGGGTAGATCACATAACTAATGAGGAGGTATTGAATAGAATTGGGGAGAAGAGGAGTTTGTGGCACAACGTGCCTGGAAGAAGGGATCGGTTGGTAGGACATGTTCTGAGGCATCAAGGGATCACCAATTTAGTATTGAAGGCCAGTGTGGAGGGTAAAAATCGTAGAGGGAGACCATGAGATGAATACACTTAGCAGATTCAGAAGGATGTAGGTTGCAGTAAGTACTGGGAGATGAAGAAGCTTGCACAGGATAGAATAGCATGATGAGCTGCATCAAACCAGTCTCAGGACTGAAGACCACAACAACAATAATAACAAATCGATAGGTCGGCTGTAGACCCATCTCTGTGGTGCAGGCAACATCTTTGGCGTGCCAGTCAAGAGAGGAATGTAGCTGCACGGTTCTATCTGTCATGCCATGAGCATTCCAAATTAAATTCGAAAGAATCTTCTACTATCAACGTCCATAGGCAAATAATGTCATAGCTTCTTTTACTATTACCAACATCTTGGAAAATCTATCTGTTTCCACTCGGACCTTTGCCAGTCTTTCTTTAGCTTTTTGCAACGTTGTGCTCAGGTTCAGTCCTGCAAACAGCGCCTTTATTTCCCTGAATTCTTTCAATAAACTAAAGAGATCGCCACTAATGCTTTGCGTCGCCTGATGTGCCTCTGGTGAGGGTTGTGGAGCAGTTCTGATATTTTCTGTGCCAGGTGCAGCTCGCTGCATTGCCGGAGGATCTGGTGTTGCAGCTACTTTGCTAAGTGCAACCGGCTGGGCTGCTGGTGGATGCGGGGTGCAGCAGGGGTGGCGTGCTCGCCTCTGTGACCATTGGAGGCCTTCGCAGTGATAGGGCCGTGCTCGCTTGTGGCACCGCTGACGTTGGGGGGGGGGGGGGGGGGGGTATTTCGGCGTTGGTAGTGGCCACGCTTTCTGTACGGGCTTCAGTACCGGGCTGTTGCCGAGTTTGGTTGTCAGAAACAGCTGGGGCTGCAGTGGTAGGCATGTTTTCCCTCTGGTTTTGAATTAATTTTTGATAAAATTCGCAACCGCGGTAATTTGCCAGGTGGGGGACATTACAATTTGCGCACACTGGGCTTTGTGTTCTCCCGAGGCTCCAAAGACTCTTTTTGTGTGGACCTGTGCATTTCATGCATGTTGGCTATAGTTCGCAGTTTATGCTCGTATGGTTGCACGTCTGGCAGCGATGGTGCTGACCTGGACCTTCAGTCTTGTTGTATTTTTCTACTGTTATTTTAAGGCTTAGCTCATAGCGAAGACTACAGACTTTTTGCATCCTCATTTTTATCTGGCAGCGCCAAGATGTTTGTCTCCTTCTTGCGGCTTCTTGTTCCTTCCCCTGGCTTCGAGAACTGTTGCACTTCTGCCACTACAAAGCCTTCGCCTATGAGTTCCTCCTTCGCATCCTTCGGTTCCGCATCAATTGGAAGATGTTTCAGAACTATCCTCAAAGCCTGCTTGGGTTGTACAGAGTATGTGTGGAACTCTACACTCCTCTTCTTCAGTTCCTCTTTTCGGAATGTGTATTCGTCGATCGATTCTGCCTGTATTTTTGTAGTGTTGGCTCGGTATACCGTCGTTAACTTGCCTTTTGTGCCTCCATGCAGTTCTTTTATGAGAGCTGAAATGCCTTGGGTAACGTACACAATAAAAGGCATAACTCTCTCCTTCTTCCGCCTGATTGTTTGCATTTGGCCCTCGGCTTCTGGATGTGTTGGAACAAAGTAGCCCCGCTTTGTGATATCTTTATGATAAAACACCCCAACATACTATAATTTTTATGGCAGAGAAAATTTATATTTTGTATTAATATACGCTTAAGAGATCAAAAAACTGTAAGTTACGCCACCGTAATTGTACTTTTGTCACTCACTATGCTACAAAACAGCTCCATCTATTTCTAAAGTTTCTGTAACATCTAATGGTAAACCAGCAGGACAATGAAAAAACGTGAAGAAAGCAAATGTGGCGCCCATAGACCATGCTTTAATTTTTTTAAGAATAAAAAATTTAATTCGTATTTTTTTGTTATATACGATAATTTTAAGGTTCTGAACACAGAACTTCGCTTCTTCGTGCTGCCAATAGTGATGATAAACATACCTATCCCTTTTAACTATTATTTAGGATATCTGGGGGGAAAATACCAAAACGGTATCTTTTGGGGAAAATTACAAAACTCAAACTGGAAACATTGGTTTCCAGAAATGTGTTACAAGGGTGGACGCAGTGGTAACGAAGAGTCGGAAACTTTTAACAATGGACTGGTTATCGGTGCTGCCATCGCGTGCAGAATTGCTACAGTGGACAAAATCCCAGCCATATTCAAGTGCTGTAATCATGCTATTCGTACCATTAATCCACACACAACGTGGACTAGTTGATGCTCTACGGCGCATTTGTCGTTTGAAGGAACTACTTGAAAACAAGCGCCATTCGAATAACTTCATCCATATGGGATAGGTGGCTCTGCTACGAGAATTTGACGTATGTCAAATTTGGTTGTGTTTACCTGTCCATGGGATGTGTACGATGTTCTCTTCGGGTACAGAAACAAGGGAAATTGACAGAAGTACATAGGTGACAAGCATTTAAGGAAAACACAAAGTGTAAACTGTGTTCACCTGAAAATTCGTAAATTTGCGTTGTAATAGCCTGATTGTGAGTACCGTTATTTACAGCGAGTTCGTGAGACGTGTCATAACCTGCTTATTTAAGATAGTACGATACCATTGTGTGACACAGAAAAGTGTCAGAATGTCTGATTAATAGTGGTGCCTTACAAGTGTCTGTGAAGTGTGTACCGGCAAATTTACGCTCTGTAAATCCAGATAGTTACAGTACTTGACATGTATGTGGATAACTTTGGTTTCAAGAAGATGATGTCCGTATTTATTCATTTGTTTGGCCTCCAACAAATATCAACTATGTAGTCAAGATTTCATTTATAAAATGTGAGATCGTATAGTGGCGGCAAATTTTGTTTTTATAAATTTCTGTACCGGCACATCATTCTGGTACGATAGACGTCTTAAACAATTAGACTTGGCATTCAGATATCGTCTCCCTACAACAGGAACCACCACTTCTTAGCCCACAAGGCATTTTAAGTGTGTTTTTTCGCTGGATTTTTATATTTTCCAACGTCATCCTACTAGCATTTTTACTATATATCAGTGTTTCATACAACTCTTTGCACATCCTGTGAGAAAGTGCTAAGATAGTTTTCAGACCCATATAACTGTCTTTTTAAATTTTATTCTACTAGATTGTGGTATTCATTAAATAAATCCTATTTGTTAAATGTGCTTGTGTTTCAGAATACTCAAAATGTCACAGTTACTATCAGCTGTACGTCGAACACAGTCAAATTATCAAGACTTGGATAAGTCATCATCAGGAGAGCCTCCTATTATACCTGAAGAGATTGAAATGACTTCTGTCTCAGTAATACCAGATGGTACTATACTTACATTTCCTATACACCACTTTTATACATATCATTGTAATCCTAATTTAGACTGGACTTCTTTGCAGCTGTTGTTAGTTACCACAATATATTTTGAGTATGAGTGGGTTATTTTATGTTCTTTGGTGTTCTGCTGTCTTTCTCAGTACCTCTATTGAATTCTTCTTCCTTGTGCTTATTTTGCATGCAATCTTCTAAAAAGTGTAAGGAAGAAGCACTTCCCTTGATACCAAATCATGAAACCCAAAACTACCACCACATACACAACCATCACTGCACCGAGCGAGGTGGCGCAGTGGTTAGCACACTGGACTCGCATTCGGGAGGACGACGGTTCAATCCTGCGTTTAGCCATCCTGATTTAGGTTTTCAGTGATTTCCCTAAATCTCCCCAGGCAAATGCCGGGATGGTTCCTTTGAAAGGGCACGGCCGACTTCCTTCCCCATCCTTCCTAGTCTCTTCCCGCAAACAACCAACCAACCAATCATCACTATCTCAAAAAACACAACAAAACAGCAAAATTGGAATCAAACACTCCCCTTGACCTGTGTAGGTCAACATCAACTATCGATACCACACTACAAACCTCAAAACTTTCACCACTACTACACTTAATACTATCACAAAAAACCTAGAAAATCAAAATTGGAATCCAACACTTACCTGTTATCCTTATGACATCTCCACATATAGCCATCCCAGGTCTGAGATGCCGGAATTTTAGTAAGCCTCATTTCTTCATGACACACTAAACATTTCACAACTTCATCCAACAATCCAAATAGTTGAAGAAATTTTATTAAAGACAACGCACTGTCTGCCATCTTTGCGAACAACTGAAAACTGTTGACCTTGTCAGTCATATCCACTGGTCTCGCAGTTCTAGGCACGCAGTCCGGAACCGTGCGACTGCTACAGTCACAGGTTCGAATCCTGCCTCGGGCATGGATGTGTGTGATGTCTTTAGGTTAGTTAAGTTTAAGTAGTTCTCTAAGTTCTAGGGGACTAATGACCACAGCAGTTGAGTCCCATAGTGCTCAGAGCCATTTGAACCAAGTCATATCCACACGTACCAAAGACATAAACAAAGCAATTTACCAAAATTCACACATGATGAGCAGAAAAAAACTACAATAACATCGACATAGCAAAACCTAAATCGTTAACTCACTGAAAAATATTCCGCTGAAAACACAGTCGCTACCGATACCACACACGTACAATGCTAGCATACAAATGAACCCCATACGCCACACTACACGCTACCCATAAACATCACCAGAGGGAACCACCAACTGCAACAATACGCCACCTATAAACACGCCACACACGCAAACTAAACCAAAAACATCACCTAACATGCAGCACATAAGCACATCACCAGAGAGCACCACCGATCACATCAAAACGATACCTACAAACACGCCACTCTCACAAACTATATTTCGCGCCTTCGTGACGTCACACACAACAGCCTTACGTCAACTTGTCAAAACTGACGGGTTGAATCGGACACTTCCATTGACCCAAATATTGTGTGTGTTGTGGTAATTACACACATATCTGTGTTTATTATTTGCAGTGTATTTCTTTTCTTTGCACCTCGTTGGAGTATTTTAGGAAAGCTCTTTTTTCGCATGTGATTTCCTTTGCCCCCACAGTAGAAGTGTCCTACTGTTGGAGATGTTTGAGTTAATGTGCAAGAATCCTTGATTGTTGAACTTAATAAACAGAGTGAAGCCCTTGTAAACTGTTCTTGTGTAAGAGTCACTCACTTGAGTAGAGAATTGTTTTTGAATTGTTTGGCCATGAACCATTAGTTATTTAATGACCGCCTCACTCCCTTATTTTCAAATTTGTGCCACGATGCAAATAATTGGTCATCTGTTGCGGATTTGTTTAACAATCTGCATTTATCAGGTAATGGAAATGTGAAATAACCATTTCTTTGTTGGTCGCTCATGAGAGGGCATTGTGTTTATGTGGGTAATAAAGTATAATCCATGTGAAAATGAATTTCAGACAGTTAGGCCGACCACCTGACTGTGTTTAACTTTCATCCAGTCTTCCATAAAAAACTAGATAATTGCAGCTTGCTATGGTTTAGATGTTCTGCTTCCCAAATATAACATGAGTGATGTTGCTATAATTGTGTGCCATATTTTATCTGAAAGCTGAGAAGATGGCATTGAATGTTTTGACTGAACGCACACCCTTTATTTTTAAGAAACAACTGGACACCTGTAGCACAAGTACTCCTCCGCAAGTTGTTATCGAACAAATTGTAATGGTTGTGTGTCTGGCTCCATTCTTTTTTCTTTTCTTTACTTTTTTCTTTTCTTTTTGTAATTTTTTACTATACTGGTTGTCATCCAGTGAGATGTAATTGGGGGGGAAGTGTTAGTGTTCTTATGGAGTTAAACTTAATTTCATGAAGTAGTATTTTGTGTTAAGATTATTATAATGTTATCCAACTATGAGGAAGTGATATTCTTGTATGGAGTGAAAGGGGTTGTCAGGCAGAGAAGATTTCAGTTTGTGTTTGAAGTTAATTTTATCAGTTCCTTACATGACTCTGTAGGTGGATAAATTTATACCTCTCTTTTATCTGTGCTACACTAAAGGTGACTGATGGACTGAGTAAATCATTTCTCCTTCCAGTATTCTATTTATGAATGTTACTGCTGTTTTCAATCTGTAATTGATTGTTGATAACAAACTTCTTAAAGGACGAAACATACTATGATGATGTCAGGATGCCAACTTGTTTAAGGAACTGTATATAAGAGGTTCTAGAATGTACAGCACAAATTATTCTTATTGTGCTATGCTTCTGTGCAATAAACAAGTTTTCCTCAGTGATGAGTTATGTAACATATTATACCATTGGGTATTAGTGAATGAAACTAGGAAAAATCAAACAATGGACATAACCCAAGCTGCTGGAGTTGGCTGTCGCGTGTGCATGCATGGGTGCAAGTGCCAAAAACGAGACTTTTTCATCTGCAAAATCTGATATTATTTGTAACCCGAAAGTTGCGGAGTTTAGACCCTTAGAATGACTGTAATATTTGACATCCACTTGAAGTTCTTATCAATATAAACACCTTAGAATTTAGAATATTTTGTGTTTTTTGGCTGCGCTCGTGCATTATTTATCATGGTGTACTGAGGCCTTGTACAATATTGAATTGCATGTATGTGTTTCATTTAAAGTCAGTGACAGTCCATTTGCAGCAAACCAGTCATTAATTGTCAAGAAAATATTACAGGGAAATCCCTGTTTTATGTTTTTGTGCAGCCTAGACTTAAAAACTGCAAAGCCGAGAAAAATGTTAAGACTCCCTAAAATATGAGCAACACATGTAATTAGCATGTATGATTAAAAATTGCAATCCTCTCCAATACTTTGTATAAAATCTACCTAACCGACATAAATTAATGTACACTACAATGTTTATACAGTAATTTGTGGTAATGAATTTCATCAGTTCTTTAAAAATCCCAGATGTGTAACAGCAAGTAAAAAGTCATCAAAAAATTGAAATTGGTATCTGCATACAAGGTAATCAGGCTGTTTTTCGACATTCTGTGAACACGAATTATATGTTCAAAATGCAAGTTTTTGAGAGATCATCCTTTGTGCTCACCCAGAAGAAAGCCAAAAATTGAACATGGGGAATTAAACCGAAATCATCACAGCAGCTAAGTGCTTAAACCATAAGCATGAATGTGGACATCTGCTAAATGACATACTTTATCACCATTGCTGTTATTGTTTAATACTTTTCTTACGAGCTGCACTTCATGTGTTGACTACCATTAAAGTGTTATTTTAAGCTTGATGAGAGAAACAGACACATGTAAAAAGAGATTTTCACCTGTTGACATTACAAGCTCATTAGAAGTCAGCTTAGTGAATTTCTGTTCACTCTGTAAAATGTAAATTTGAAAGAAAGCTCAGGTGCTACAGTTTCACTTCATGCCCTCTATCACTGCTACCAATCTTTACAATCTGCAGTGTATGCAGTGCAAAGTATATACGTGAGCAGTGTATGTAGTTGTTGCAACTGCATCGTGCCAGATTTGAACACAAAAGTCTTTAAACTGTGCTATCACAAAAAACTTGTTCTATTTACATGTAACATCTCTGTCATAGAACATCATCTGCACAAGAAGTATGTTTTCAGCACTTCTCAAGATGCTTTCACCCCAGCCTGCACTCCCGTCATTGAGGGGCCACTCACCCTCCCCACGCATCCAGTAGGCAAGCTCATTTTCCGTGTGTTAGTGTTGTGTGGTGAGGTGACTACGCTGGATATTGGTTGACCTTACAAGTCGCCACCCAAAAAGAGTTCGCTGGTCGGAAATGGGCAACATTTCCTCGATTATGACAGAACATGTTCTTTAAGACTGAGTGTTTGAATTTAAAATGTTGATGATTGATATTGTTGCTGAACCCAATACATTGGAAATACATGCAAAAGCTCCCTGCGGGTTCGAGGGTAAGAATAGGCCCGCGGTATTCCTGCCTGTCGTAAGAGGTGACTAAAAGGAGTCTCAAACGTTTCGGTCTTATGTGATGGTCCCCTCTCAGGTTTGTCCTCCATCTTTCTAAATTCTTCCGAAGAGCGAGCCAATTGGGGAAGGGCGCCTTACATGCTGCACTGTATCCATCATGCAATGAGACCTTTAGCCGACTTTCTCGTCGTCACAATGCTGCCCCGCTCATTTTCCACCTCTTGGGGGGAGAATACATTCCTGGGTGCAATTACACCTATGCCCCGTGCAGTGTTGCTTTTTGCTGAGACGATGAAATATGGTTCAAATGGCTCTGAGCACTATGGGACTTAACTTCTAAGGTCATCAGTCCCCTAGAACTTAGAACTACTTAAACCTAACTAACCTAAGGACATCCATGCCCGAGACAGGATTCGAACCTGCGACCGTAGCGGTCGCACTGTTCCAGACTGTAGTGCCTTGGACATTTTAGCACCTAAGATCCAACACGGTAACCAGTCCGTTGTGGTGGGACCGCCATGTACCCTGTTGGTTGTAGCCTCTTGACAACACAGGGATCGCTCTACTGATGCCTGTGCCATTAACTGCCCACGTATGCCAAGGAGTAGATGCTTATTCTCCTGGGGTATCGGGACTCCCGGCAATGGCCATCCTGCCAGGTGGCCTTTTCTGCAGCTGAGTGGTGTACGTGGGGAGGGCCCTTGGTCGGAGTACGTGGCATCAGGGCGCATGACCCGCAATGAAGCTTGGTACATCGTCTCATGCTGGTGGCCAGCCACCAGCAGTCTCTAAGCGTTCTTGGGCTCAATTTAATGCTCAGAAGTATGATCCGAAAACGTTCCCCTCCGTGGCCACACCATGGGAGGAACGTAAGTCTCAGGATGGCAGTAACAGTTATTCGCCCCGATTCTTAGTTTGTATGAGAGCTGATGGGGAGTCTTTTCTCTCCAAAAAGCCTCAGTTCTTTGTCGAGCATTTAGAGGTTAAGTTTGGGGAGATGGAGGGCTTGTCCAAAATGCGCTCTGGGTCAGCCCTGATACAAATGGTACCCTCTGCCCAGTCACGGCGGTTACTTGCTTGTGAAAAGTTGGGGGATGTTGCCGTTACGATCACACCCCATAAGAGTTTAAATATGGTCCAGTGAGTTATTTACCATAGGGACCTTCTTTTGCAGTCTGATGACGAGCTGCGCGCCAATTTAGAACGCCGAGGTGTCCATTTCGTCCGGCGCGTTCATCGGGATCCGAAGCTAAGTGGATTGCTACTGGTGCCTTCATCTTGGCCTTCGAGGGTGATACATTACCGGAGAAGCTCAAGGTGATGGTCTACCGATGTGATGTCAAGCCCTATATCCCTCCCCCGATGCGGTGCTTTAAGTGCTGGAAGTTCGGCTATATGTCTTCCTGCTGCACATCCAGCCTCAAATGTCGATATTGCAGATGCCCATCACATCCCCATACTCCATGTGCCCCACCTCCCATCTGTGTCAACTGCGGAGAACATCATTCACCTTGCTCTCCAGACTGCAGAATCTTGCAGAAAAAGTGCAAAACCATGGAATAGAAGACCCTGGACCGACTGACCTGTACTGTGGCCAAAAGGAAATATGACCGACTACATTCTGTGAGAATGACATCTTCCTATGCCGCTGCTACAACGCCTGTGCTAGCCCCATCAGTTTCGCGAATTCCGGCCGGATCAACGAGTAGTACAACTCCTCCTGCCCCTTTGCCAGTGGGGGGCTCTACCCATCGGGTTGCTCCTCTGCCACCTACCTCAGGTGCTACACCATCCCACCCATCGGGGACGTCTGTCCCCACTTCTAAGCTAGAGAAGTGTCCAACTTCTTCAGCTTCTCACGCTCGCAAGGGGTCCCCCCCTTCCCAGGTTTCCACAAGCGGGACGACTGACGACCAACAGTGGCGTAAGTGCCCACAATCAACTGGTCGTAGGTCTTCGCAATCTTCCTCCGTCCCGGAGACTGAATTAGTGAAGCCCTCCCAGCCAGTGAAACCAAAGGAACAGCATGAGAAATCCAAGAAGAAGAGCTCTAAGCCCAAGGAACTTGCGGTGGCACCCACCCCACCTCAACCTTCCAGCTCTGCATCTGAGGACGAGGTGGAGATTCTGGTGTGTGCTGAGGACCTCGATCTCGCCAGTCCCTCCGACACCATGGATATCACTAGCACAGGTGCTCAATTGGCGGCAGCAGGTGACCCAGCGGCATAATCTGCCTTCCCAGTCTCTTCAAGCCTTTCTCAACCATGGACAATATCATCCTCCAGTGGAACTGCAGCGGTTTCTTCCACCATCTAGCTGAGCTCCGACAACTTACCAGACTTCACCCTTTCTTCTGCATTGCTCTTCAGAAAACTTGGTTCCCAGCAATGCAAACCCCCACCCTTCATGGCTATCGGGGTTATTATAAGAACCGGGCAGCTTATAAAAGGGTGTCCGGTGGCGTCTTCATCTATGTCCTTCACTCTCTTCACAGCGAGTCTGTCCCTCTACAAACACCTTTAGAGGATGTCACTGTTCGGATGTGGACGCCACAGGCTGTTACCGTCTGTAGTCTTTACCTTCCACCGGATGGTGATGTCATGCAGCATGTCCTGGCTGTGCTGATAGCCCAATTGCCGCCACCGTTCTTGTTGCTGGGCGACTTCAATGGCCATAACCATCTGTGGGGTGGGTCAGTGGCAACAAGTCGAGGCACCATCGTTGAGCATGTATTGGCACAGCTCGATCTTTCCATTTTAACTGATGGTGCCTTCACACATTTCAGTGTGGCGCATGGCACGTACTCCGTCATCGACCTTTCGATCTAGCCTCTTACCGTCTGCCCAATGGAGTGTGCATGACGACGTGTGTGGCAGTGGCCACTTTCCGATCTTTCTGTCACTGCCTCAACGTCACTCTTCTGGGCGCCCTTGCAGATGGGCTATGAATAAGGCTGACTGGGACTTGTTCTCCTCCATTGCCGCTATTGAGCCTCTTTCTAATGATGCCATTGATGCGGTGGTTCACTCGGTCACCACCGGCATCATTTCTGCTGCAGAATCTGCCATTCCCCATTCTTCTGGGTCCCCTCGGCGACGGACTGTGCCTTGGTGGTCGCCAGCAATCGCCAAGGTGATTAAAGATCGCCGGTGGGCGCTCCAGCGTCACAAGCGACATCCCTCCATAGAACACCTCATCGCCTTCAAAGGGCTGCGTGTGTGGGCCCGCCGCCTTATCTGCCAATGCAAGCAGGAGTGCTGGGAACGGTATGTCTCTACCATTGGCTTCCATGTCTCTCCATCGTAGTTCTGGGCCAAGATTAGACAACTCTATGGCTATCGGACCCCTGTCAGTGTCCCTGCGCTCACTGAATGGAGCAGTTTGTACTGACTCCGACGTAATTGCAATCCACTTGGCAGAGCATTTTGCTCTGGGTTCCACTTCTGCAAATTACCCTTTGGCCTTCCGCTCCATTAAAGAGCAGATGGAACGTCGGAGCCTTTCATTCTGCACTCACCATCCTTAATCCTACAATGTTCCATTCAGTGAGTGGGAATTTCACAGTGCCCTAGCTGCTTGCCATGATACAGCTCCTGGGCCAGATCACATCCACTGTCAGATGCTGAAACACCTTTCAGTGGACCACCAGCAGCGCCTCCTCGACTTTTGCAACCGTATTTGGGTTGAGGGTGAGTTTCTGTCGCAATGGTGGGAAAGCATTGTTATCCCCGTTTTGAAACCTGGTAAGAACCCTTTGGAGGTGGACAGCTACCGTCCCATTAGCCTCAACAACGTTCTTTGCAAATTGCTTGAACAGATGGTGAGCCGGCGATTGAATTGGGTACTCAAGTCTCGGGGCCTTCTGGCTCCGTCTCAGGGTGGGTTCCGTAAAGGCCGCTCTGCCGCCGACAATCTGGTGAGCCTGGAGTCAGGCATCCGTACAGCCTTTGCCCGCCGTCAGCACCTGGTTGCTGTCTTTTTTGACATGCGGAAGGCATACGATACAACATGGCGTCATCACATCCTCTCTATGTTTCACGGTTGGGGTCTTCGTGGTCTCCTGCTGATTTTCATCCGAAATTTTCTGTCACATTGTACCTTCTGCATGCAAGTCGCGGCCTCTCATAGTTCCTCCCAAGTTCAGGAGAACGGGGTGCCACAGGGATCTGTTTTAAGTGTCTGCCTGGTTTTAATAGCAATTAACGGGCTCGCTGCGGCGGTGGGAATGTCTGTCTGAGCGTCTTTGTATGCTGACGACTTCTGCCTTTACTATAGCTCTATTGGCATTGCAGCTGCTGAACGTCAGCTGCAGGGCGCTATCCGCAAGGTGCAGTCTTGGGCTGTAGCGCATGGTTTTCAGTTTTCGGCACCCCAGACCTGCGTTATGCATTTCTGCCGGCAATGCACTGTTCACCCGTAGCCGCGGCTTTATCTTGCCGGCGAACTTCTTGCTGTGATGGAGACACACAGGTTTTTGGGATTGGTTTTTGATGCCCAGTTGACTTGGCTGCCTCATATTCGGCAGCTTAAACAGATGTGTTGGCAGCATCTAAATGCTCTGCAATGCTTGGGCCACACCAGCTGGGGCGCCGACCAATCTACCCTCTTACGGCTCTAAATCCAGTCTCGTCTGGATTATGGGAGCCTGCCTTATGGTTCAGCATCCCCTTCGGCGTTGTGGGTGCTGGACCCAGTCCTTCACAGCGGGATACGTCTTGGCACTGGACCAGTCATGTGAGCAGCTTACTTGTGGAGCCAGGTGTCCCTCCACTGCAGTTATGGTGCCAACGTTTACTGGCTGCTTATGCTGCCCATTATTTTTAGCTTGCCCGGGCATCCAAATTATCATGCTCTGTTCCCACAATCAGTCGTCCATCTGCCAGAACGTCAGCCCCGGTCAGGTTGTACGATCGTGGTCCGCGTCAAAGAGCTTCTCTCCGGGCTTGGGGTTTTCCCTGTTCCACCTCCTTTCTGGGTCCCTTTGCGTACACCCCCGTGGTATGTTCCTCGCCCTTGCCTTCAGCTCAAATTGGCACAGGGCCCGAAGGACTCAGTCCCTCTGGAGGCCTTCCGCCACCGCTTTTATTCCATCCTAGCCATGTATCAGGGCTCTGGCATTGTATACACTGATGGTTCGATGGTTGCTGGTCGGGTTGGTTATGCTCTAACTCTAGGGGACCATTACGAACAATGATCCTTGCCGGCTGGCTGCAGCGTTTTCACTGCTGAGCTGGTCGCCATCTTTCGTGCCCCAAAGTATATCCGCTCCTGCTCAGGTGAGTCCTTTGTTATCTGTAGCAACTCCCTGAGCAGTTTACGAGCTATCGACCAGCGTTTCCTTTGCTCTCGTCTGGTGATGGCTATCCAGGAGTCCCTGCATGCTCTTGCCCGTTGCGGCCGCTCTATGATCTTTGTGTGGACTCCTGGTCATGTCGGTATCCCGGGCAACGAACATGTTGACCACCTGGCCAATCAGGCCACCAGTGAACCAACCCTGGACATTGGCCTCCCGGAGATTGATTTGCGAGTGGTCTTATGCCATAAAGTTTTCACTCTATGGGACGCTGAATGGCGCGGTCTGAACACCCCTAACAAACTCTGTGCCATCAAGGAAACAATGACTGTGTGGCGGTCATCCCTGCGGGCCACTTGCAGGGACTCGGTAGTCCTTTGCCGGCTCCGCATTGGCCACACCCACTTGACACACAGCCATTTACTGTGGCCTGAGGACCCGCCTCTCTGTGGATGCGGGTTGGCTTTGACGGTGGTCCACATTTTGTTGGCCTGTCCACTTTTAACTATCCTCAGGCAGACATTTGCACTGCCTGATATGCTCCCTGCCCTTTTAACTGATCTCACTGCCATGGCAGGCTTAGTTTTGCGTTTTATTCGGGCAGGTTTTTTTTTATCATTTAATCTGAGTGGGTGTTATGTTCTTTTGTGTTGACTCTGGCCTTTGGCCTACGATTTTAGACTGAGTTTTTATGTTTCTCAGTGGTTGGCTTTTCCTTTTTTTTTTTCTCTATGGTCAGCCAACCACCGTCACACTGTGTGTGATTTTAATTTGTTTTGTCTGATCTCTGTCTAAGTCTCTCTTGTCCTGTGTCGTCTGCCGTCTTTTCTGTTGTTCGTTTTTTATTCTCTGTGGGTGATTTTAGTTTCTTGGAAAAAGGGACCGATGACCATCGCAGTCTGGTTCCTTTAACCCCCTCAAACCAACCAACCTACATGCAAAACGATGAGACTGATTTATAAGTGGCACAAGAAAACGTGGTGACTGGCCCCCTTCATCACATATTGGCTTGGTCTGTAACACTTTGCATTGACTGTCTTGTTTTTCCATTACTGCTGCAACCTAGCCATAGTTGTATCATAATTGTGCAGTGAAGCTAAATGTTGCAAGTTGTGTTGGCAACACCGATTGCAGATTATGTCAGCATTTCCTCTCCTACATCTCCCCTCTCCACGCCAGCCTACAATATTCCCTTAACTCCACCACCACCACCACCCATGGTGCGAGTTGTGTCTTTTGTGCCACTTATAACTTGTTCATGGGTTTTTCACATGATCTCCGAATTTATGGTGTAGAATCATGAAAAACATAAAATTGGTGAAGGTAAAATTGAAGTTACACTATATTTACATTTTCAGGTGCTGAAGTTATTCAGTTAGGCTTAACTACAATAGCTGAATGGCCGGCAAAGATAACTATTTCTAATTCTTGGGTGTAACACACTTTGGACGTAAAACACATACATGAGGTCATCAATATATAACAAGTGCAAACCAAATAGCCATCCCTGGGGTACACCTATAGTGATTCTAAAAATAGTTTCATTTTGTACACTCCCAAAGTTTCTTAATGAAACAATGTGTATCCTTTTAGGTAAGTGGGATGAAAATCTGTTACCAGCAACATGTCTGATATCGTAGTACAGTATTTGAGCTTATCTGGGAGAGTACTGTGATCTGCATATTCAGTTGCTTTTGAAAAGTCACAGAATTTACCATTTGGAAATATCTTGTTATTTGTATTCAATGTCATTTCTAATCTGTGTCTCAAATTCTTATTAATTGTGTCCACCTTACTGTCTTGCACAGCTGAATGTGTGTAATCCCCTTAAAAAATATGAGTATCTATTTTTGCCCCTTTCGTGATACCTTGTTGCGTATTCCATTCCTCCACCCCCCACCCCCCCACCCCTCCTCCCTCAAGTGGCTCTAATTCAGTTTTTGTGAGCTCAATCTCTGCCTTCAACTCATGTTGTGTAATCTGTCTTTTTACGTACAATCTATATATCCATAGGACAGCCTCACTATGAATTTCATTTTCTGCAACATTCCATTGGCCTTAGTCACACCACAATTCGCAGCCCTCATACATCACTGCAAACTTATCAAATAAGCTGTGACAGTATGTCTACTTTTTACCCGTGGTTGTGTTGTTATAAATAATTACACCAATGTGTTTTTGTGTGTATATATTGGTGATTCATTACAGTTGTTTTTAGTTCTAGTTATGCATAAACAAATTAGGCATACTGGTCATGACTGAACACTGAATATTCTTTTATAAACTAAACTAAAATCAACCCTGCCTTAATTTCTACATATAAACAGCAAGTAATATGATCTCTGATCTCAGAAAATCAAGTAGCAGGGATGGAGGTTTTAATTTTAATAATGCTTGGGGTCCAGCACTCAGTTTATTAAGACCTCAAAGATCATCACAGCTATCAGCATTGGAAACTGCAGAGGGAATTTACTTTTCACGGAGTATTAGTGTGTGCTCTGTAAAACAAAAGAGCATCAGAGAGTGCAGTGGATGTTATGAATCAAACTCGGTGTGAAATGCCACCATATTGAGACTTAGGACAGACTTTTGATGTTGGGAGGGAGGCAGATTCAACTTTCCCCATGGGTTTAGCCCATATGGGCAGCCCTAGACGCCTGTCTAGGTTATGGCAGTGTCACACATTTATACATTCTCAAGAAAGCTGTTAATATAGTTTCATATGGCAGTAACATTTCTTGTTAGAAAAGAGTTCTTACCTCAGCTAACAAAATGCTTAGAAGGCAGCTGAGTTGGTCGTTGAAATATTGTGTAGGAAATGGAAACAGCAGCTTGGCTGAATACCTGGAAGATCTCAATTAAACATGAAGTACTGGGATACCTAATATAAAATGCAAACTGGTAAGTCCAAATGAAGCTTATCCTGTGTTTATCATAAATAAATTTAAACCTGAACTTATTTCCTTTGTTAAATGACTAACATTGGGAATGTTTTAATGACCTCCTTTGTTTCACACATTGGATGACTGTTAATTGTAATAATTGTTCATGGAATTAAAATACTGTTGGTTGGGTCTAGTGGTAGTTTTAAAGAAATAATACTCACCTTGTTTCTTGAGGATCTCCTTACATCTACATCTACATCTACACCTACATGACTACTCTGCAATTCACATTTAAGTGCTTGGCAGAGGGTTCATCGAACCACAATCATACTATCTCTCTACTATTCCACTCCCGAACAGCGAGCGGGAAAAACGAACACCTAAACCTTTCTGTTCGAGCTCTGATTTCTCTTATTTTATTTTGATGATCATTCCTACCTATGTAGGTTGGGCTCAACAAAATATTTTCGCATTCGGAAGAGAAAGTTGGTGACTGAAATTTCGTAAGAAGGTCTCGCCGCGACGAAAAACGTCTATGCTGTAATGACTTCCATCCCAACTCGCTTACCATATCTGCCACACTCTCTCCCCTATAATGCGATAATACAAAACGAGCTGCCCTTTTTTGCACCCTTTCGATGTCCTCCGTCAATCCCACCTGGTAAGGAACCCACACCGCGCAGCAATATTCTAACAGAGGACGAACGAGTGTAGTGTAAGCTGTCTCTTTAGTGGACTTGTTGCATCTGCTAAGTGTCCTGCCAATGAAACGCAACCTTTGGCTCGCCTTCCCGACAATATTATCTGTGTGGTCCTTCCAACTGAAGTTGTTCGTAATTTTAACACCCAGGTACTTAGTTGAATTGACAGCCTTGAGAATTGTACTATTTATCGAGTAATCGAATTCCAACGGATTTCTTTTGGAACTCATGTGGATCATCTCACACTTTTCGTTATTTAGCGTCAACTGCCACCTGACACACCATACAGCAATCTTTTCTAAATCGCTTTGCAGCTGATACTGGTCTTCGGATGACCTTACTAGACGGTAAATTACAGCATCATCTGCGAACAGTCTAAGAGAACTGCTCAGATTGTCACCCAGGTCATTTATATAGATCAGGAACAGTAGAGGTCCCAGGACGCTTCCCTGGGGAACACCTGATATCACTTCAGTTTTACTCGATGATTTGCCGTCTATTACTACGAACTGCGACCTTCCTGACAGGAAATCACGAATCCAGTCGCACAACTGAGACGATACCCCATAGCTCCGCAGCTTGATTAGAAGTCGCTTGTGAGGAACGGTGTCAAAAGCTTTCCGGAAATCTAGAAATACGGAATCAACTTGAGATCCCCTGTCGATAGCGGCCATTACTTCGTGCGAATAAAGAGCTAGCTGCGTTGCACAAGAGCGATGTTTTCTGAAGCCATGCTGATTACGTGTCAATAGATCGTTCCCTTCGAGGTGGTTCATAATGTTTGAATACAGTATATGTTCCAAAACCCTACTGCAAACCGACGTCAATGATATAGGTCTGTAGTTAAATGGATTACTCCTACTACCCTTCTTAAACACTGGTGCGACCTGCGCAATTTTCCAATCTGTAGGTACAGATCTATCGGTGAGCGAGTGGTTGTATATGAGTGCTAAGTAGGGAGCTATAGTATCAGCGTAATCTGAAAGGAACCTAATCGGTATACAATCTGGACCTGAAGACTTGCCCGTATTAAGCGATTTGAGTTGCTTCGCAACCCCTAAGGTATCTACTTCTAAGAAACTCATGCTAGCAGATGTTCGTGTTTCAAATTCTGGAATATTCCATTCGTCTTCCTTGGTGAAGGAATTTCGGAAAACTGCGTTCAATAACTCCGCTTTAGCGGCACAGTCGTCGATAACAGTACCATCGGCACTGCGCAGCGAAGGTATTGACTGCGTCTTGCCGCTTGTGTATTTTACATACGACCAGAATTTCTTCGGATTTTCTACCAAATTTCGAGACAATGTTTCGTTGTGGAACCTATTAAAGGCATCTCGCATCGAAGTACGTGCCAAATTTCGCGCGTCTGTAAATTTTAGCCCATCTTCGGGATTTCGCGTTCTTCTGAACTTCGCATGCTTTTTCCGTTGCCTCTGCAACAGCGTTCGGACCTTTTTTGTGTACCACGGGGGATCCGTTCCATCTCTTACCAATTTATGAGGTATGAATCTCTCAATTGCTGCTGCTACTATATCTTTGAATTTGAGCCACATCTCGTCTACATTCGCATAGTCAGTTCGGAAGGAATGGAAATTGTCTTTTAGGAAGGCTTCTAGTGGCACTTTATCCGCTTTTTTAAATAAAATTATTTTGCGTTTGTTTCTGATGGGTTTGGAAGAAATGGTATTGAGCCTAGCTACAATGACCTTGTGATCACTAATCCCTGTATCAGTCATGATGCTCTCTATCAGCTCTGGATTGTTTGTGGCCAAGAGGTCAAGTGTGTTTTCGCAACCATTTACAATTCGCGTGGGTTCGTGGACTAACTGCTCGAAATAATTTTCGGAGAATGCATTTAGGACAATCTCGGAAGACGTTTTCTGCCTACCACCGGTTTTGAACAAGTATTTTTGCCAACATACCGAGGGTAGGTTGAAGTCCCCACCAACTATAACCGTATGAGTGGCGTATTTATTTGTTACGAGACTCAAACTTTCTCTGAACTGTTCCGCAACTGTATCATCGGAGTCTGGGGGTCGGTAGAAGGAGCCAATTATTAACTTAATTCGGCTGTTAAGTATAACCTCCACCCACACCAATTCGCACGGAGTATCTACTTCGACTTCACTACAAGATAAACCACTACTGACAGACACAAACACTCCACCACCAATTCTGCCTAATCTATCTTTCCTGAACACCGTCTGAGACTTCGTAAAAATTTCTGCAGAACTTATTTCAGGCTTTAGCCAGCTTTCTGTACCTATAACGATATCAGCTTCTGTGCTTTCTATTAGCGCTTGAAGCTCAGGGACTTTTCCAGCGCAACTACAACAATTTACAACTATAATTCCGACTGTTCCTTGATCCAAGCACGTCCTGTAATTGCCAAGCACCCTTTGACATTGCAGCCCATCCCGCACTTTCCCGAGGCCTTCTAACCTAAAAAACCGCCCAGTCCACGCCACACAGCCTCCGCTACCCGTGTAGCCGCCAGCTGAGTGTAGTGAACTCCTGACCTATTCAGCGGAACCCGAAACCCCACCACCCTATGGCGCAAGTCAAGGAATCTGCAGCCAATACGGTTAATTATTAGCCTGTTTACTGTTTAAGATTTGTGGTTGCTTGAATTTCTTCTGTCTGGAAACCCTATAGGTTGATGTGTTTCTTCAAATAACATTGACGACAAACTGATTCGTATGTAATTTTCATTTTTAATAATTCTAGATGCCTTGCTGCCATAAATTTACAATATTCACTCAGTGAAATACATTCCATTTGTACGCAACTCCAAAAAACTTTACATTTCTCCTTCTTTCCTTCCCACCACACACACATAACATACAATCCACTGGCACACAGTATCATCATTCCACATTACATCAGTAAAGATATAGTCATATTAAGATCGAAACATAGAACTTTAAATCGAAAATAATTTACAAAAAAATGAAATTCACACAACAGTACAATACAACAATTATGATAATATATATCCTATAAACAAAAAATATATATCTTTTCATGATACAGTAATTTTATGAAATTTGTTTTTAATCACAGGGGTTAATTGTATTTGCATGACATATTATTCAGTCGGAGTTTAAAACATTTCAAATAAGACTTAAGTAAGGATCATAATGTAAATTTGTGAAAATATATGGTCCAAACTGCTTATTGCATGTTGCAATGTGAAACTTATGTTTGTGAACTGGAACAGCCAGTAGTAAATTTTGTTGACTATGTAATACTGATGAAATTGCCTGTTCAAACCCAATTAACAACTTAACTTATAGGACAAAGTGAAATGACACCATGTTCTTGTTCATGAATTGTACATCATACTTCTTTCACTGTTAGCTTACTAGTGATAGAGAAGAATGGTGTGAAGTGTTAATGTTGGGGAGGGGAATTGGGAAGGGGGAGGGGGAGGAGTGGAAGGAGAGAAATTGAACTTTCCCCGTGGGTTTAGCTCATATGGGCAACCCCTCATGCCCACGTAGGTGATGACATTGACATTGTCACTTGTTTATACATTCTCAAGAAAGCTCTTAATATATTTTCAAGGGACACTGTTACATTAACATATCTTGTTATGAAAGAGTTCTTAGCTCAGTTCACAAAATGCCTTGGTTCATATTCAGCAAGGCATGTTAATAATTTTTATGTCTGGCAACAGAGACCATAATCTTTTTGTAATACATGAGCTTTTTCTTAACCTACTGATCATTTTAGTTTCACAACTATCTTTCCAGTATTAATGTGTTACAATTTCTGTCCAGATACTTTCACCGTGACACAGGCTGTGAACGCACTGGGCTTTGGGAAATTCCAAGTTCGTCTGTCTTTGCTGACAGGCCTGTGTTGGATGGCAGACAGCATGGAGATGACTATTCTCAGTGTGCTTTCGCCAGCACTGCACTGTGAGTGGCACATCTCACGCTACCAACAGGCTCTCACTACAACAGTTAGTATTGTTAATTATTAGCCTGTTTACTGTTTAAGATTTGTGGTTGCCAGTAGTGTAGTTGTAACACTAATTGAGAGAGTTATTGTTGATTCTTTTCTAACAGTTGTAGGGGAAAGGCACCAGTACACACACATTTTCTTTGCCACACAGCACATTCTCAAGAGCCACATTTC
Organism: Schistocerca gregaria; assembly: GCF_023897955.1. Lineage (NCBI taxonomy): Eukaryota > Metazoa > Arthropoda > Insecta > Orthoptera > Acrididae > Schistocerca > Schistocerca gregaria. The sequence continues at coordinate 264,974,760 of NC_064927.1, forward strand.
ACATAATGTACATAGAGTAGAGATACTTTTTATCCATGCTAGCACTATTTTGCAGCACTTTCTTTTCTTCATTGGTTATTCCAGTCATGTGAAACAACAGAGAAAAAAATTGTTGCTGAAAATAATTGTTTGAATTAATTTTGAGACTGGGAACTTACACTGAGATGACAAGTCATGAGATAGCGATATGCAGTTATACAGATGGTAGTTGGAGCTAGATGCTTGGGACGTTCTGTTTTGGAAATAGATATCGAATTCAGTATTCCAAGATTCACAGTGTCAGGAGTGTGCCAAGAACATCAAATTTCAGGTATTAGCTCTCGCCATGAAAAATTCAGTGGCTGATGGCTCTCACTTAATGACAGAGAGCAGCATAGTTCACATAGGGTTGTCAGTGCTAACAGATAAGCTACACTGCATGAAATAACCATGGAAATAAATTTGAGACATACGACAAATGTATCCATTAGAACAATGTGGTGAAATCTTGCTTTAGTGCTTCTTTTGGGCCCGTAACCATATCAGTTGGACTGTAGATGGTTCCTCTGGTCCAACTGAGCCGATCATTGTCTGGAAATACAGTAGTTATGGTTGGCTACTTGGAGACCATTTGCGGCTGTTTTACGGACTTCGTTTTCTAAAAAATGATGGAATTTTTATGATGACAGGTTCCCATGTCACTTGACCACAATTGTTCGCAATTGATTTGAAGAACATTCTGGACAATTCAAACTAATGATTTGGCCATCCAGATTGGCTGATGTGAATTCCATTGAACATTTGTGGGATTTAAATGAGAGGTAAATTTGTGCCACAAAATTCTGCACCGGCACCACTTTTGCAGTTATGGGCAGCTATAGAAGCAGCATGGCTCAGTATTTCTGCAGGGGCTTCCAACAACTAGCTGTGTTCATACCACACTGAGCTGCTGCACTACACTGAGTGAGAGGAGGTTCGACTCAATATTAGGAGGTATTCCATGGACTTTTGTCATCTCAGTGTACTTTGTAACTAGAGGGGGTGGGATGCTCCTATTGGCTCAAAATTAAAAAGCAAGCTGATTTGCCTCTGGAGTGTTTGAAATCTCCCCTCTCCCCCTCTCCCCCCTCCTCCCCCCTCTCCCCTCTCCCCCCTCTCCCCCTCTCCCCTCTCCCCCTCTCCCCCTCTCCCCCTCTCCCTCTCCCTCCCCTCTCCCCCTCTCACCCTCTCCCCCTCTCCCTGTCCCCTGTCCCCTCTGTCCCCCTCTCCCCCTCCCTCCCTCCCCCTCCCCCCCCCTCTCTCCTCTCTCTCTCTCTCTCTCTCTCTCTCTCTCTCCTCTCTCTCTCTCTCTCTCTCTCTCTCACACACACCACACACACACACACACACACACACACACACACACACACACACACACACACACACACACGCCGCACACACACAGAGAGAGAGAGAGAGAGAGAGCGGGGAGGGGGGAGTCTGTTAATGTCTTTCTTATGTTTTCTAGCTAATACCAGTTTGGATTAAAATATTTTCAATTTCTGCAATTAAGAACTGTAAATCTGAATATCCCATTTCACATTCAGTGTTGACGACTTGAAATGACATGCTTCCCACTTCTCAGTGTGTTACCAAATTATTGTTAATCATATTGCAGAAAGATTGTATACAAAGACATGTACAAATATACTGTCATAATGTGTGTGGAAATTTACAGGTGGTTTTCTTGGGGATGATGTTAAGTTCGACTTTTTGGGGCAATTTGAGTGATAGATATGGACGCAAAACAGTAAGTACTTACGTTTTTATGAGGTTTCATACCCTCAAAATTTGTTATTTAAAATGTTTCTTTGCATAGCTATTTTCTGTAGCAGCTGTTGTATATCAATCCAGGGTCCTTCAAAAACACATTGGTCTTGATGTATTGAATTATGAATTTTACTTTTTAAAATAGATAAACATATGCATTGCAGGTATGGAAAATGGTGTCTGGTGAATGACCATCGCTACTGCTCTGGTGTGCAAGAACTGTCTGTGAAATTTACTGTAACTGCCTGATAAGACCCCATTTGCATTTCGCCACTTGCAAGTTGAATTTCCTCCGTTAACTTGTAGATGTTTTGGGGTTTATTGGCATAGAATAATGGTTTAACATGAGCCCAAGAAAAAAATTGGAAAGGGGTTAGGTCATATTATCTTGATGACCATCATTGGCACCTACTGCATGAGATGAGCCAAAGTGGTAACTACTTGTGGAACAACACACTTGTTGTGCGGTTTGTATGACAGGTGGCAAGAACCTTCTGAAACAACTACTCTCAAAGGTCCGGTTCACTTAGGAGGCTGTATAGAACCTCTTATCATTTCACATTATCAGTTTCTATTAACTGCCACAGCTCGTCCTGCTGATGATGCTGAGCCACCCAAAAGTCACACCCAAATGGCACTTGCTGTCGGTTCATTTCCCATTCTTGAGCCATGCAAGGATTACTGGCCTCTGGATCCAGTACTTATGTTTATTCACAAATCCATTAATGTGGAAGTGATCCTCATCACTAATGATGATGATACTTGCAGAACTGTCATCTTCCCGTTGTCTTCTCCGAAACCAGTCAACAAAATGTTGTCTTTTCTCATGGTCAGCTTCTTTCAGCTGCTGCATTAACTGAATTCTGTAAGGGTGGTAACTGAGATCGTACTGGAGATTTCAGTGCACTGAGGAATACCCTATGCCCAGTTCTTTGGAATGGTGAAGAATCAACTTCACTGAACTAACTACAAAGAACTGTTGCAATATCTTACACACATCAGCTCGAATGAGGGTGCTGAGAACTCTTTAATGTTCACTGTTAGCCCGTTTCATTGAAGTTCACAATATGTCTGCAAACTGTGCTTCATTGCACCCTAAAATCACACTAAGGCATCTCAAGAGTTGCCGCATAACTTTCTCCATTCCAATATTATTTTTTTCACTAATTGCACATACTGTATGATGGTAAGCTGCTTCCAGGGTCACCACACATAGAAGAAATGCAAAAAATCCAGGCTGAAGCAACAGTTGGGATGTTAATGGAAATTGAAATGATGCACAAAAATGTGGTCAACCGACAAGGAAGGAAAAAAAATACACAATTCAAAATGAGCATGCTTTTTGAGGGGCCCTTTATTTTCTGTGTTAACTGGTTAACTACAATGTTTCACTTTAATTTGAAAAGTATCTTCAGTGGCCATTCCTAAAATATGGATACAAAGTGTTCATGTGTTTATAGATTGAAAACAGTTTTTCTGTTTAAGTTTGGCATACAATTTACTTATGATATTTCTCTTCCTTTTTTTATACATATCTTGAAATCCACTACTTTTCTCACATTTATGTCTATTTGGTACTGCTAACCTTGTCGATGGTGTTTCTTTACTCTTTTTTTTTTCTTTGTGTGTGTGTGTGTGTGTGTGTGTGTGTGTGTGTGTGTGTGTGTGTGTGTGTGTGCATCAGAGAGGATGTGTTCAGCAGAGATGTAGATACGAGATAGGAGTGGGGGTGGGGATCGGCAAAATAGTTTGGGAGGAGTGGTAAGTGATTACAGAGAAAGCATAAGGGAGGAAGTGAGAAGGTAGTAAAGGGAATTGGGAACTGGAAGGTAGGGGGGCCGGGGTGAGGAGGATTGTGGTGAGTGGGAGACCTCAGTAGTGTTGGGGTGATATATATTTGATATTATACTATGTGGCCTATTAATTTAAAAAGCTGTTTCTCTTATTAGGTTTTATGAATGTGATAGTTTTCTTGTAGAATCAGAAGGTGCCTTTCAGTTTTACTCTTATGATTTCCAAATCTGTGTCTCAGGAGTTTGTGTAGGTGTTCGGTAAAAATTGAGTTATTTGTTGTGTGGTCTGTTGCATTCTTCAATGTTTTTTATGCTCTTTTTATTGGGTGTCAAATGTTCTCTTGGTTTTTTATATGGTACGCATGGACAAAGTGCAATACAGTTAAAGGACACAAGAGTACATCACAAAAAATAAAATTACAGTACTAAATTCAGACCCAACCGATGTGTACCAGACAAAGTAGAGACACGCCGAAAGATACTGAATGTACACTAAAAGACAAAGAAAAAAATGGAAAATGTTACAAGCAAATCCCAGTACACATTCCCACTGATATCAAGCAAAGTTGCACAGGAAAGACATCCATATCAAACCGATTGTGAACAAGTGGGAATCCTTCCACATACTCACTTGCAAGAAACATGTTGCAAATGTCACAAACTATGAGGGCTATTCAGAAAGTAGGGAATGTTTCTGTGTGACGCCGCTAGGCGTACGCTGATTGCATGTATTTTGGTATGTGAGTGCTCGGCAGCTCTGTCAGCATCCATCCGGGACAGCGTGAATGTCTCTACGTGTCTGGTTTTTTCGATATTCGAATTTGAAATGTGTCCTGAAGTCAAAAATCCCACCAGTTGTGAGGTGCGGTCTGTGATACAGTTTTTGTTGGCAAAAAACCTATGGAAATTAATCGTAAACTGTGCAAAGGGTATGGAAACAACGTAATGAGTGAATGTTCCATCCAGAAATAGTGCATTCAGTTTAAAAATGGCTGAACCAACGTTCATGATGAAGAGAACAGTGGATGCTCAAGCATTGTGACTGATGATCTTGTCGCTAAAGTTGATGAAATGATTTGTGAAAACTGTCGCTTCACTATAACAGAGCTTTTGCTTTCTTTTCCACAAGTTTCACAGATTTGTTGTTTGAAATTGTCACTTAAAGGCTAGGCTACAACAAATTTTGTGCAGATGGGTGTCCAAAATGCTTATAGAGCACCATAGAGAATAGTGAAGGGGGGCAACGTTGACATTTTTGGAGGCTTACCACAAACGTGATTCAGTACTGGATCGAATAGTAACTGGTGATGGTGACAAGATCTGAGTGAAACACGTCAAATGTGAGACAAAATTACAGTCCATAGAGTGGGGGCACACAAGGTCCCTCCAAAAACCAATAAAATATTTGCAAATCTTGTCAGCAAGGAAGATGATGGCGACAGTGCTTTGGGATAGGCAAGGTGTGCTTCTTACTGATTTTCTCGAACATGGAGCAACCATAAATTGTGCCCAATACTGTCAAACTTTGCACAGCTTTAGAAGAGCAGTTTAAAACGAACGCCGAGGAAAGCTGACGTCCAAAATTTTGTTTTTTCACGACAATGCCTGACCTTACATGGCAAAACCCACTAAAGAACTCCTTAATCATTCAAACTGGAAATTTTCCCTCATCCACCCTATAGCCCCGATCTTGCACCAGGCAACTTCCACTTGTTTCCCAAGATAAAGAACTAGCTTGCAATGCAGCACTTCGATGACAACGCAGAACTCCAGGTGGGCGTAACTCACTGGCTGAAGTCTCAGGCGGCAGAATTTTACAACAAAGGTCTTTCAAAGCTTGTCCACCACTATGATAAGTGTGTCAATGTGTTTGGTGACTATGTGGAAAAGTAATGTGTCTGTCGCTCTTTCAGATGTATGTAATAAACTATATTTCTTGTACTTAGTTTTTTTTTTAATGCCAAAATGTTCCCTACTCTCTGAGTAGCCATTATACAAATTACAAGAGGATAGAAATATAAGAAACACTACACAATTCAGTAATTATGACAAACTGATTTAGACACAGCCACCCTCCTCTCATTTGATGTAGAGAACTTGTATTCTAATTAGACAATAACAGAAAAGATAAACATCATAGAAGAAAATCTTAACACAGTACACTTCCACATGAATTCATTTAAGAAACATTCAACTTGTTAGAGCTGATAAGAGAACAGAACTATTTCCATTTCAACAATATTTTCTGTTTACAAAGTGAAGGATTACCGGTGGGATCCCCAATTTCTGAAGCCACAGCATACACATCATGGACGCTGTAGACCATGTCCTTTTTAATAGGTACAACATCCTGTATTGAATTCAATAGAATGACATTTTGTGCCCAAATGATAAACCGAGCACAACAGACATCAATTCTGTTAGTAGTGAGATAAGGTTTGCAGTAGAGAGAGAGAGAAAAAAAAAGTAGTTAAATTTCTTGGACGTTATCATAGAGACTGAGGACAGTCAACACATATTCAACATGTATTGGAAACTCACAACAGATATAATAATACATTAGATACCAAGTCATCCCAACCACACAAGAAAGCAGCACTCACATTCCTACTGCACAGATTAAACTAGTGCAAGTAGACACAGATAACTCTCAAACAGAAATTAATAACATAGTACAATTAGCTCTCAACAGTGCATAAAAGTAAAACCCAGCAACAAAACTGAAACTAAAATCAAGAAACAGAAAGCAGTATCATCTGGTTAACACCAGCACGAGGACAATGTGCCACACAAATAAATGTACAAAGCACAGGAATAGGAACAACATAGAGTGAGAAAGAAAAGCAAAAGAAAAGATGGCACACAGTGACATACAACCACAAATACACATACAGAATATTTAAATATTGTTAGAAAACTATGCATAAAATAGCTCACCTAATCAAAGTGAAATTCAAAAATACTTCTCAAAAGCAACAGAAAAACAGACCTTTATCAGAATCAGAAATCTACCAACAAGAATGTAAAATGTGACAGAAAATATATAGGATAGACCATGACAACATTTGACACCAGATACAAAGTGCATATAGGAACTTGGAAGTACAGGACAATCATTCACCTTTTTCCAAAAACTTACACCAGCATAAACATAATACTAGTGCTAGACACACATGAAAATCACAGGGATAATCAACAAACACACCTTTTCATCCTACAAGAAAACTACAACATTACTAAGACCATAACAGAAAAGAAGCATTTCAAATCACACCAACTTGGCAGACCAAACACTTTTTATATTAATGAAACACATAATATAATATAGACATATGACCTCCAACCCTATACAGGTCATAGTTCTCGTTCTCAGGTATCACCACCTTTGTTTCTTTCCCTATATTCATCCCCTCCTCCCCACCCCTGACCCATACACCAGACATATATCCCACAATGTTTGCTGTATTCTCATCTTAGACAAAAAAAAGTGGTGGTACTGATTGTGGAATGGGTGAAACCAACATAATTATTCTGTGACAAGTTTTGTATAGTTTTACAAAAGTGAAGTACAAAAGAAGTGGACTTCAGAACATGAATAAAAGAGCAGAAACATCATAAGTAAATTAAATTGTACACTAAATTAAAAAAAAAAAAAAACTGTTGGTAGTCTATAAATAGGAAAATGCAGGAACATATTATGTATACTATATTTTCAGAAAAACCACTGAAGATGGTTTGTAAATAAAAATGAAAGTGTCTGGTGAAATATATTCTTAAATTTCTGTAAGCTTAAGATTAAAAAGACTGAGTTTTATGTACAGTCTGTAATATTTTTTAAGTCAAATCTTCATGCCAAGAGTTGCAGTGTAATCCAGTACTGATGATGTGTTTGAAGATTTGCAGAGAGAACTAATGTTTTGGTATCAGTTAGGTTACTGATTTATTTGACTGAACTATTGCTTGTTATGATGACCGACTTAAGACTAAGCACACACGATTATGATGAACAAAGAGTAAATGTGTGCACATCTCTGAATCTAAGAACTTGATCCTCCAGTAAACTGAAACTAAATGCATGCACACAAAACTTTTTCAGCACTTCAAAGGACATATGGTTGGATTCCATTAGGAAACATGTGCTCATTGACAATGAAATTATTATAATCAGGGAACACAGGGAACAGTTGTGCATCAGTATGTAATTTTATTGCAGACCTAGCTAGATTTCAGCTACAGTATAGCCGTCATTTCACCTAGAGAAACACAACAGTTTAGAATTATGAATCCATGTATGTTTACACTTAGGTCACAAATTAAGATACATAAAAAAGAAATGCCGATTAGGTCTATTGTTAATGGCAGAGGTGACCTAGCAGCACACTTGAAATTTATTTCATTTGTCTAGTAAATTTATACACCCATAGAAAACACTGTCAAAATTATTAGGAGAACTTGAACCGAATGGAATGGTTGTCTGGAAGTGAGGTTAGTGACTTTACTGATCCACTGTCAGTAATGTTGAATTAGAATTATTTTAAATTTGATGGTGAAATGTACCATCAAAATGATGGACTGAGTATGGGAAGTTCCATCTCAGTGAGCTGGCAAGTGTTTTCATAAATTCCCTTGAAAACAAGTTTTTTTCCCTGAAAATCCTAAATTGGCAGAGAGAATGGTCCATTATTTCATGTACATTGCTGACATACTAGTTTCAATGGAAGGCAATGGCAATATTTTTTCATTTGTTAGCAAGTTTAATAGTTTACATGAAAAACTCAAATTTACTTATGAGCTTGAAGCTAATAGCTCTATCAACTTCTTGGATTTAAATTTTAGGATGAAAATGGGAAATGTGTTCCAGGTTGTCAGAAAAAAAAACTTGCACTGACGGTGTTATAGATTACCGTTCAGACCACCCTAGTCAGCAAAAAGTGAGATGCATGAATCCATCATCTTCCAGGGGAACAGCTCTGACACCACTGTTGCAGGACAGAGACAGGCTGCCGGTGGCTCCATTATGCTCTGGGGGACATTCACATAGGTAATCATTGGCATTGGTCTAGTGGAGCTTGTGCAAGGTACCATGACAGCAAAGGAGTATCATAACAGTTTTCAGACCATGTACAAAGTGTCATGTTTCCCAATGACAGTGGCATGTTTCATCAAGATAATGCACCATGTCACGAGGCAAGGAGTATGATAGAGTGGTTCAAGGAACACAGTGGCAAGATCCAGTTGATATGCTGGTTCCCAAACTTGCCAAATCTGAACACGATCGAACACACCTGGGATGTGATTGAATGTGGTGTCAGAGCTCATTGCCCCATCCCTGGAATTTATGGGAATTAGGGGACGTGTGAGTGTGTGTGTGTGCAGAAGTGTTGCTAACTCTTTCCAGCAAGGTACAAAGGCCCCATTGCTTCCATACCACAGTGCGCTGTCACAGTTATCCTTGTCAAAGGTGAACATACCGGCTATTAGGTAGGTGCTCATAATGTTCTGGCTGATCAGTGTATTTGTTTATCATGCTATGGCAAAATCAGTACTATAGGAGCATCAGTTTTTTTTTTAACAAAATAAAAGCTTAGTTTCTTTTTCAATTACGAATAGCCTTGGTCGTATCTTGATTAATTATGTGCACCAAAGTAGTGTTTACCTTGAAGCAGGTGTTTACACAATAGATCGCCCTGATTGCGGTTCTTCTTACGTGGCACAGACAGCAAGGTGTCTCAAAATTGTGTTCGGTGAACAAGTTATTGTGGAAAGGAAAGACTTGGATGAAAACCCAACTTCGCCGTTGATTTAATTGAAAATGTGGATAGCATACCAGACATGACTTCACAAATGAAGATGCTTCATTGAGGGAGAAGGGTGGATGTATGGACTTGGTGGAGAAGATGGAAGTTTTTTATCATCTTAAGTCCTTTTGATCTAATTTCTTAAATGAGCAGAAGCTACCAGTTTAGGGGGCTATTTAAAAACCACCTTGTTGTTGACAGATGAAGCATGACCTGGCAGGAATGTGGATCCACCTATTATTTTCCTCTATGTATGAATAATGCTTGAGAGGTCCTCAGGCAAGAAAAAATTTGATGACAGATATTTTTATGTTTTACCCTAACTCTTCGCAATAACTTCAGCTACAGTGTAAATAACATTAAATTAGGCCATTACTTATTTAATAAAATTGTCGGTGAACTCTAGCATATGTCTCATTATCTCATTAGCCGTGATGATTTTATTACAGATTTTATTAACATTTATTTTTCTAATATATACAAAAATATATAACTATTATGAAAAGGAAAGTTTCTACTCACACAAGCATGGAGATGCTGAGTCGCAGGTAGGCACAACAAAAAGACTCACACAATTAAAGCTTTCGGCCATTAAAGCCTTCAGCCTTCGTCAACAACACCCCCCCCCCCCCCCCCCCCCACACACACACAAAATTTCAGTCTAGGGCAACTGAAACCATAATGGTTAGTGGCTGAAAGCTTTAACTGTGAGAGTCTTATTGACCAAAAGCTTTAACTGTGAGAGTCTTTTTGTTGTGCCTATTTGCGATTCAACATGTGTGCTATATGCTGAGTAGCAACTTTCCTTCTCATAATATTGTTACATTCAATCCTGGATTTTCCATTATTTGTACAAAAAGATATATGTAATTAGATATGTTTTCTTTTAATTGTAGCCTAATATAGCAAAAAAAAAAAAATAGATGAGCTCAATTCACATTATTTCTTATTAGCTTTGGTAAGCCTGAATTATTTTTTATTACTTTTATTATCAAAACACCTTCATTCATTTCTAATGGATATTGATTAATACAACATTGTTGGATTTTTAGCAATTAACCTTGTAGCTTGCATGTAACAGGCTGTCCTTCTGGAAGAATGTCAGGTTTATGATTGTATTGTGATAAAAAATTCTAGGTTACAAAAGAAGAAAAGTGAAAGGGCAAATCAGATTTTATGCGCATTGTTGTAGCTTTTTTTACTAAACATTCTGCAACTTGGATACCTCTTTTCCTTCGCTTTTTGTTCACTTGCAAATCAGCAGTGTAGTGTTCTTGACCATCATACATTCTATTGACTTAGGTCTCCCCTTGCAAGTGGTAGAATAACTATTGCTACTCTACAATGAGACTTGAGGTGTCTATACAGAAGCCATGCCTTTTCAAAAGCTACAATGATTAGCTGAGCATTTATGGAAAAAAAATATAATTTTTCGCCCCTTATTTTTGTCTCTTACAGATGTGCGATAAAGGGATATGTTTTGAACAACGTGATCAGTACCTCCCACATGGCTGTTGTAAGCTTGAAAAACTTTCATTTGAGGCACTGACACCCTCTGTTTCTAAAATCCAACTTGTCTGTGAGACCAAACTTGATCATAGTTTATGGCAATGATAAAAATATTGTTCCACTGGCCAATTGAAATACCTGAAACAGTGTAAGAAAACAGGTTACACATTTGTATACATTTGTAAAGTAACAAATTTTCTGAATACCATTATATTTACCTGACTTTCTTCCTGAACAGGATTTGTGGTCCCCTGGCCATGGGAGTGTGCATTTGGTGGGTGGCTGTGTGTGTGAATGTGTACCTTATCTAGAAAAAGAGCTAATGCTGGAAAAGTAGTGAGAGTCCTGTTTTCCATTCTGTGTTTCTGTGCTCCACACATCGATCTGCTATGGGTCAGTGGTTGCGTTTCCCTTATTTTTTGCAAATCAAAGTTTATAAATATATATTATGATTTTTAGATTAATATTTTATATTTTATTTCTATGTTTATATTTTATGTGGAACTGACATAAATTACATTTTTAAGTAAAAGGTAACTAGTATACGGGGCCATTTACTATCTATGATGCATACTGTGGCTAAATGTGTAGGCTTGTATACAGGAGCCTTATTTTGAATTGAGCTATGGATGGCTGAAGGTCATTTTAACATCATGTGCGTATACGAGTAAAAACTTCATAGGTCCATATGACCCGCTACCAAATTGAATATTTGTCTTCCTGTACAATCGTCAAACTTACACCTTCTAAATGATTCTTGATATAATCCTTCAATTGTCTGAATCCTACGTTTTCTTATTCCTTTTAGCACTGATGATGGTTGTTCTGTAGCTGACTCCTAGCTAGATCTGCCATAAATTTACAGATTGATGCACGGCTGTATGCTGTGTTCATCCCTGATATTAAAGGATGTTACTTTGTTCCTCTCTGCAGATCTTAAAATATCTCATCAGGTTGTTGGCACTTGCTTCACAACATAAACGTAAACGTCAAGGACAATGAAGAATGAGAATTTGTCAATCATGACAAGCAAGCTCACATCAGGTCATTACAAGTACAGAAAGAGACAGAGCCTCCACAAAACAAGGGTAGCACAACAGCTAATGGAAAAGCAGCATATAGCACAGCAGTTAATGGAAGAGCTATGAGACTTCAGGATTGCTTCATTGTTCCCAAGTGTGGTGCAAAGCTGATTGATTGCATCCAGTATTATGCTTGTTATAGTTTCAAGGACGTTATTTCCAGTCTTGACTTCAAACACTGGAGAAAGGCGATTGCAGAGGAATTGGAGGCTCATGAGAATAACAAATGGTGGAAGATTATTCCGGTAACAACAGCTTGTAAGACATTGGTTCAAAGTGGGTCTTCACGGTCTTGTCTTCATATCATCATTTAATACAAAGCTTGGCTTTGTCAAGGGGCATCAAACAGTAGTATAGAGTTAACTACAATGAGACTTTTCTGCCAGTTATGTGGTGTGCCTCATTAAAGGTTTTCCAACTGTCACATATGAAATCTAGAGATGCTGCAGTTTGATATTTGCACTCCAGTTTTACATGGCAATGTTGAAGGGGAAATCAATACGGAAATACCTGAGGGGCTAGTGATTGACACAAAGAATCGTGGAATCTGCAAGCATGAAAAGACTCTGAATAGGCTGAAGCAGGCTTCTCATTGCTGTAACACGAAATTTCTGGAGTTTCTTTTGCAGTTTAATTTTCAAGCAAATGATACTGATGTATGTTTATTCCATGGCACGGTCACTGGTGAAGCAATTATGTTAGAATTGTTAGTAGATGATGGAATTATCCCATCAAAGTCGAAGAAAGTTATTTGTAAAGTTGTTGCAGCACTTGTATTACAACCAGAGATGGTAATTCTATTGTGGGAGTTGAAATTAGACAAAATCTTGCAGGTTAAAAAATGTAAACACATCAGAGCACTTACATGAGAAGAATAATTGATAAATTTGAAGTGGATGATATAAATAGTTTGTCAGGGGGTGTCCAGCCTGCTAATGAAGTTAATTTATGGAAATACAAGGAAATTGTGCACTTGTTTTTCACTGTATTTCTGATCACTAAAAGTTGGTAGAAGTTAAAAATCTTCATGTGAATATCCATTACTACCTATGCTTGCCATCTGGTAGTCCCGTAACTCTGTTATAACAGGTTCAGTGTGATATATCCATCGCTACAAATGAGAACCACATTTGATCGTGAACGTCTCTATACTGGGCTTTCATGAAATATTTTTACTTTTGTGTGTAATTCGTATCATAGTAGATGATTGGTCCAATATAACTCATTTCAGTTCTTCATTAACAGCTTATGGATTAGCTTCCTAAGAGACTGAGTCATCATCAGTTCCAGAAATTCCGCAGAAATTTGAATGCTGAGTATGAGAATATCGTAAATTTCACAGAAACAAGGTGGCTCAGTTAAGGCCAGATATTAAAAATATTTTATAGCACAATTAATAAAATCAAATCACTCATATCATCAGCAAAATCTGTGCCAGAACTTGACACTGCCAATTGGATTGCAGAATTAGTATTTTTGGTAGATTTAACTGGTCATGTAGGTGACTTAAACAGGCATCTTAAAGGTAGAAACCTACTTATCAGTACAGTGTTTCAAACAGTAAATGTGGTCCAAGTGAAAATGAAATTATGACAAGCACAAGTAAATGCAAACTTTTTTTTGATTGCAACACATTGGCCAAGCACAATCCTAAAGACAGGATGAAATGCCCAGCCATACTTTTCAATTTGAAAATAGAGTTTAGGATTTTTGAAAAAAATGAAAAATTTTGTATGTATGTGACTCCCTGTAAAAACATTAGAGATATACTACCAAATGATTTTCATATGGAAAGCATAGAGTTGCTGTCTGGCATACAACTAATAGAAAAATTTGATCATGTATTGTTGTTGGACTTTTGCAAATCCCACCAGCCCAGAGACAAGTATCGCTTGCTGCACAATCATGTATTATGTATGTCACCTTTGTCTGGCAGCACATATGTTTCTGAACAGTTATTTTCAAGAGTAAAGCACACAAATAGTAGAAACAGAACCAAAATCACAGATGAGCACCTTGAGAAGACCCAGAGAATTGCATCCATTTTGATCGAACCTGTTATTAATACATTAGTTTCCTGAAATCTTGTATATAAAATTTGATATATAAAACTAAACCCATCATGATTTTTTTGGAATAAAGAACCATAAATTAATAAATTCTAAATTACTTGTTATGTGTTAATTGTATACCCCCTACCATTGCTTCTTCTTCTTCTTCTTCTTCTTCTTCTGCAGTTAGTGTCAAGTATATTATGAGCAGCCCGAAAATACAAGTAGTCTTCTTCCAACATGTCCCAGTTAAGTTGAGAAGTTGGACACCCTTGGCTTAAGTGCTCCAGTCAATCTTCAAGTACATTAATTACCCATTGAAAAATGAGGTTTTAGAAATATTGTATTGCGAAGCAATGGGGTCACTTATGTTTTTATCTGTCATTTCACAGCCAGGTGTTTAGTTTACAGTGTACAGTTCGAGTGGGTGTTTTAATGATCATAACAATGTACATTGATGAGTGGTAAAGAGAATTTTCCAGTATTTGATTAAAACAACTACTAGTAGGTTTTCCTAATGCTAATTGTGCAGGTGGTCAAGTATCATGAAAATAAGCAACGAGATTTGTATTTCTTTTGGCACGTGGACTGATAAGCTGAGTTTCACAGACACAATAAATTGTTGCTTTGAGCACAACTTGATTCGGATATGTAGCTGCTTCTCCTGCTACAAAAGAAGCAGTCTGGCTGAGGAAACTAGTTAGTTATCTAGAGTTAAAGTCTGATAGGTTTACCACATCAAATAATGGCAATCAGAGCCCAGTTCAATTACCAAAGTTCATAACACTGTAAGCTTGTGTGAAAACGTTTTAAGTGGAGAGGTGCCAAAGAACAACTGGCTGATGTTCACCAAAGCATGAACCAAAGAGAGGAATATTAATTTGCATGCAAAACTTAATATTGTAAAAGGACAAATGCAACCAGTAAAAAGCAGTGAGAATGTTGAAAAAGTTCAGAGATTCACTGCATTGACTGTTTGTTCATCATTGTGTGTTCTTAGTTTTAAGTAAGTCATTGTAAAGGACACTAGTTCAGTCAAATAAATGGGTAATGTAGTTGATACAAAAACATTAAGTCTCTCTGCAAATCTTCAAACACCTTATTGAGTATAATATTTGTAATGCTATAGTTATATTATTGTCATTAAGAATAGTGTCCTTTGTTCATTGAATCAAAATTGATGCTAATTAATGAATAACTCCTTGTATTGTTACTCAGTTTTTGCTAAATCACACGATAATGTACATTGTAGGCACTGACTTTGTGTGGAGCGCTGCTGTCGTGTTATGGCCTCTTGTCCTCACAGGCACCGAACTTCCTTTGGATGTTACTGCTGAGGGGCCTGGTTGGTTTTGCCATAGGATGTGTGCCACAGTCGTAAGTTTCACTTCTATGAAAAAGATTTGTTAATTTTTTTCTGAACTAATTTTTTGAAATGTTTTTGACATTAGTTCATTAATAAGCTGAATACTATGGTATTATTACTGTGATTGTTCACTATTGTAAAGAAACATACTTTCCCCAAGCTCTATTTGGATTGATGCATTATAGTAACAATGAACGATAATTTTCCATTTATAATTCATAATTTTGTAATTTTTATTTGTTCTCTTTTTACTTTACGTACACTTTTCTTTTATTAGATTAAGTAAGGTGCTCAAAAAATGAGACAAATCTGGCATTGTAATTTGAAGCAAAGGGTTTATATAAATGTGTGTTCTGCTTCAGATGGTTCCTGAAGCAAAGACTTGTAGTTAATTGTTTGTAGTACATTCCTGAGTTCACAGTAAATTAATAGCAGCAGAACATGTTGTGCTGTTTGTTAGTTTATCTTTATGTTCCCCTAATATTTGCAAGACTATCCATGATGAGAGAAAGCAGTTCATGTTATACACCCATCTACCTTCTTGGGAGGTATGTCTTCACGAACAAAAATGGGGTGGGTATGGAGATGTTGATGGTCTGATAATGATGCTATGCTGATCCACCAATCAGAGAAATTGTGGTTGAGATATTGCTTCACATATCTGTATCACTAAAACAGTCCAGTTGCAGCGTAGAGGTAACAAAAATTCAATTATCAATTTTTGCATAGTTGTTGACCGTATTCAAAAATTTACAATGCTGACAAAATTTAATCATTTAGATGTGTAATCTTATGTTAAAAGTTTAACAAAATAAGGCAAGTATTACAGTTAGAAGCTGTGTATTTGTCTTGAGGCAGCATAACTGATGGAGCAGAAATACCTGGACTTCATTCAGCCAGTATTTGAGAATGGGAGACCTAGCGATTTCCAACGAACTTTACACCTATTTTCAAACCTTAAAGAAACTTTTTCTTGCTGACACCCACAGCTAAATGATGAAAGGAAATATGTTTATCTCTTACTTCTTTTCACTATTCTTGCAATCAAACTTCAGCATCGGACACGATGTTTTAATTTATTGCTTCTTTACTACTAACTCTATTCACAGTACATTTTGCAGTTTGGGATATATGACATAGACATTTAAGTACTTGAAAAACTAGCTTTTCTTAAAATAGTACGTAATAAAACTTCATCTAGGATAACATCTTAATTTATTACTTCTTTACTACTAAATCTTTGGAACCCCCTTTGCAGACAGTATCTACATATATCACTGAATGTGTGTGCAAAATTGTATCATTGTGCAACACACAGATCAGTAGATATGTGTGGAAAACTGGTGTATGCTTAAAATGGAGCACAAATTCCCAGGCTATGTTCATGCAGAGTTTCATAATGAGAGCACTTAATAACTTCCAACTAACTGTAAGCTTAATTTCAAATATTTCCCAAACTTTTTTCTCTTATATGCTTAAAGGCAAATATTTAACACTGTAATTCATTTGTAAGGTAATTGGATGTTTAAAGCTCCTTCACAAACGGGAATTCGATTCTTTAAAGAACTGCGTGTCTACTGGTGTGGTAGAATGTGCATGGGTTACACTGTGTTATGTATTCTAGAAGTAGCATCTTCTGGTTGTTCAGTAAACTGGTTTTCAAAAATGCAAGCAATTGTGCCCTGTTAAGATTCCTTCAAAATAATGACACCTAGAAATATACAGGAATTGGGCAAAAATGTGGGAAGAATGTGGTGCTGTTGTATTTGAACGAGAATTGCACCTGTACAATGTCCTCAGTACGTTGCAAGTGTCGGTTGTAGTCAGGACAATGTTCTCTGTAGTTATGTCGGAAATGTGAATTTGAACATCGGCAAATTGTTGGTGTTCCTGTGGAGGATGCTTCTTTAACCAAAGTAGCCAAAGTGTTTGGTGTTTCAGGTGGCACTGTATCAAAGATTTATACCACAGAGAGAGCAGAAATTATCATCCACTAAATCGCAACTTGGTCAAAAGTGTTTGTTGAGTGATCATGACAGATGGTCATTGAAGAGCAAAGTGATGGGAAAATAAGTGGGAAGTAGGTGCAAAAGTTACTGTAGAACTGAATGTCGTGCTCATGAACCCTGTCAGCACCAAAACAACATGAAGGGAGCTCCAGAAGCAGGGAGTTGTGGGGTGGGCTGAATATCCAAAACCATTCATCAGTGATGCAAATGCCCTTACCAGGAAAATGTGGTGCTGATGCAATAAAATCTAGACTGTAGAGCAATGGAAGAAAGTAATTTGTTCTGTGCTTCACAGTTTTTACAACTTCCTGTTGGCTTTAAATCCCAAGAGTGAAACATGGCAGAGGTTCAGCGATGATTTGGACAGCTGTACCGTACCATTCAATGGGCCCCACTTTTACTCTGTAAGATCCCATCACTGCCAAGGGTTTTGTGACTATTTTGGCTGATCCCATAGTAAAGTATTTACTTCCCAATTGTAATGTTGTGCTGAAAGATAATAGAGCCCCCGTTCATACGTCTTGCATTGTCCAGGACACCTCATTGTAAATGGGCCTTTGTGGTCTACTTTAGAGAGAAGGGTGCCTGATCACTATCCACCTCCATTGTCATTACCTATTTTGCGGGGAGAATGGGTTGAGGTACCCTTGAAAACTATACTGGACCTTGTATTTATCCATTCTGAAATGAGTGGAACCTGTTTTGAATGCCAACAGGTTTCCTACACCATATTAGGTGTGGTAATGTGTTTTGTGTGTCCATATTTTCGTCCAATCTCTGTATAAAATGCCGCAGCACAGTAATATAGGAATGAACTTGGAAATTTGTTTCTACTACAATGATCAGTAATTTTTGTGCGTGTTATTTATTCCATCCCATACTAGTGAGATTGCCAATAAATAGTAATAATGGAACCACACTGCAACCAGCATTTAACAAGTAATAAAATTCAAGTCATGTGCACTGCCCCCCATGAATATGTGCAGGCATAAGAGAAATATTTGCAGAACAGACCCATTTGTAAGTCAGTAGTGAACAATGTTGTGTGTCACTGTTCCTGCACATTTTTTTTAACTGTTCATTCTAATGAAAGATGCACAAGATAACCTACCTCTTCACACCATCTGTTAAAAACTCTAAAAAAAATTGGATTATCCAGATGTGATATGTCTGAAAGCTCCATTGCTATTCGTCTACATGATCAGAAGCAGTAAACAGATCATATTTGCGTAGTCTACTTTAGTGCAAACATATAGCATTTTTGATGTTCACTTGGACAGCAAAATATTTTATGCTTCACACAGTTGTAATTGCAATCACTTGCGCTTTTATATTTACTGTAGTAAACAAGCAACTGTAAGCCCAGTGATACTGTTTTGTAATGGTAAAGATATTCTAAACAAAACTTTTGGAGCAAAGTGGGGATGTGATCAAGATAAAAATGTTATGAAAAAACAAAGAACTAGTGTGTGTGTGTTTGTATATAATGTGTTCTATCACACAAATTATTTTGATAAAAGTATACCTTATGTAAACTCTTTTGCTTCAAATGACCATTTTTGTCTCTGGCAGGACTATTTCCCTTTCTCCCTAAGAGGACCTATTAAATATGTCCTGTATACATGATGCTTGCAAAATGCACTTCTGAATCCCATTGCTGGTATATTGTTTTGTGTTATTTTCAGCCCGTTATGTGAAGTTAATTCCTTTTATACTCCTTTTTAAGATGTGATGTGCAGATTGGAATTTTGCCTATATTTGACTCTAAATTAATTGTGTGTGTGTGTGTATGTGTGTGTGTGTGTGTGTGTGTGTGTGTGTGTGTGTGAAGAATACACTGAATTTTTTTGCAAAACATTTTATATGTGGAAGGCAAAAGGACAATCTCTACTTTATCTGATACTAAAGTGACAAATCATTTGTAATACCTATGCTGGCTTCATTGATCTTGATATTTAACACATTCCATTTGTTTTCTTCCACAAGCCTTCTGCTGCAACCATTACTTTTTTCAAGAGTTCTCAAATTCCATTCAATAAAAGATACCTTGTCTTCACTGTATTAATAGGAAAAATTAAAAGCATTGACTATGAAGAAAATGCAAGTATCTGTGTGTAATCACACAATGGAAAATCCAGGATGGAATGTAACAATATGAGAGAAGGAAGTTGTTACTCACCATATAGCGAAGATTCACACAATCATAGCTTTCGGCCATTAAGGTCTTTGTCAGCAGCACACACACACACACACACACACACACACACACACACACACACACGAAAGTGAACGTGCACACACATCTGCAGTCTCAGAGAGCTGAAACTACACTGCGAGCGGCAGCACCTGTGCATGAGGAGAGTGGCGACTGGGTGGGGGTAAGGATGTGGCTGGGGCGGGGAGGGTGAGGGATAGTATGATGGGAGTGGTGGACAGTGAAGTGTTGCAGTTCAGACGGAGAGCAGGAGAGAAGGTATGGAGGGAGGAGAGGGTAAGTAGTGGAAAGGAGAGAAATAAAAATAAAAATAAATTAAAAGACTGAATATGGTGGTGAAATGACGACTGTGCAGTGCTGGAATGGGAACAGGGAGGAGGCTGGATGGGTGAGGACAGTGACTAATGAAGGTTGAGGCCAGGAGGGTTACGGGACGTAGGACGTATTGCAGGGAAAGTTCCCACGTGCGCAATTCAGAAAAGCCGGTGTTGGTGGTAAGGATCCATATGGCACAGGCTGTGAAGCATTCATTGAGATGAGGGGTATCATGTTTGGCAGCGTGTTCAGCTACAGGGTGGTCCACTTGTTTTTTGGCCACACATGTGATTTACAAGCTTAGCTGCAACCACTGTGCTGCATTCTATGTAGACATGACAACCAACAAGCTGTCTGTCCACATGAATGGCCACCAACAAACTGTGGCCAAAAAGCAAGTGGACCACTCTGTAGCTGAACACGCTGCCAAACATGAAACCTGTCATCTCTATGAATGCTTCACAGCTTGTGCCATATGAATCCTTCCCACCAACACCAGCTTTTCTGAATTGCACAGGTGGGAACTTTCCCTGCAATACATCCTATGTCCCCGTAACCCTCCTGGCCTCAACCTTCGTTAGTCACTGTCCTCACTTAACCAGGCCCTTCCCTGTTCCCATTCCCGCACTGCACAGCAATCATTTTACTGCCACACCCAGTCTTTTAATTTATTTTTGTTTCTCTCCTTTCCACTACTTACCCCCTCCCCCCTCCACTCCTTCTCTCCTGCCCTCCATCTAAATTGCAACACTTCACTGTCCACCACTCCCACCATACTATCCCTCCCCCTCCCTGCCCCAGCCTCATCCTTAACCCCATTCACAGCATGAATGACAGCATGAGTGTGAAAGGCTAGTTTTCTTTACAGACAGAGAGTTAAAAAGGAGGAGATTTACGAACCTATTTACTGGTTTTACATGAATTTTAACAGATTACTGTTAATATTTGTGAATTAATTTTTAAATAAATAACATTTTGCAACAAGTTACAAATTTTGTTGTATTGTATAATTTCAGAGTGACATTGTATGCAGAATTCCTACCAACAAAACAAAGGGCAAAGTGTGTTGTTCTTCTGGATGTAAGTACTAGCCAAGCAATTTTTCATCTGTTTAATGTTATGATAAACCATAAAAAACACTGTCAGAATTTCTTTTCATTCTAGGAGTGTCACATACTTAAAATCAAAAGTCTATTTGTTCTTACTATTATTAATCAAATAGAGAACTCTTTCTCAAAGCATTCTCTCCCCACAAAAGAGCGATAATATTCATTTATAGAGTACGTTAAGAATCTGTGTTGGAAATTGTTTAGACAGTTGGGGATTTGATTTGATTTGATTTGATTTATATTTTATTTTGAGAGGAAAGCTAAAACAGCTTAGGTCTAACCCACCACTGCCCGTACCGAAACTGAGTTTATTGTGCAGTATCGCTCCCTGTATATCTAGTAAAGCCAACCAATGCTCTTAAATAGTTCAAGGAGTCCCTTTACCAGTTTTTTGTTAGACACAATTTCTTCAGGTCTAGTTATCCCAAAGATTCTGTATCTTTTGCTCTCCAATGCCATGCATTTGAAGATTAGGTTTGATGTAGTTTCTTCACCCCAGGGTTACAGAGCTTCTTTTAAAACATGGCTTGGGCATCATTAGTTTACCATGTTTTTGTTTATGGACCTCGGTTCAATATTCTATGTGCTGTCTACGTGTCTTAGGAGACAGTTCAGTAGTTCTAGATCGATCATAGCCTTGGTGAGTGTCAGGACAGGTTCTGGTCCAATAAATGGAGTTGTTGGCCCCCCATCCTGGCCATTCTGTTGGCTTGTTCATTGCCACAGATCCCTGAGTGGCCAGGGTCCCACACTAGATGTACCCTGTTGCTTTGCTCTAGCTCCACCCGAGCCCTGTGGCATTCTGCAACACTCTTAGATCTCACTCCAGGAGCTGCCAATGATTTCAGGGCTGCCTGGCTGTTTGAATATATTTACCTCACTCACTACCTTAGTGTATGATTCTGGATATCCCGATGAGATCCAGTTTTTACCAGTTTTAAGACTGTATGCCCCGCTGCTGCCTCCATTTTGACCTAAAGGTGTGGTGAAGGCATGTCCAGCATGGCTTCCATCCCAGCAGTTGGTGTGCTGCTAATTCCACCTGTTATGGCTAAGCAGGCCAGTCTCAGCAAGCTCCTTAGCTGCAACCTGCTGTTCTACCTTCTTCTACTACATTATGGCCCAGTAGGAAATCCTAGGTGGCTGGCCACTGGTGGCTGAGAGGGTCTAGGCACTTCAGTCTGGAACCACGCAACCACTACGGTCACAGGTTCGAATCCTGTCTCGGGCACGGATGTTTGTGATGTCCTTAGGTTAGTTAGGTTTAAGTACTTCTAAGTTCTAGGGGACTGATGACCTCAGATGTTAAGTCCCATAGGGCTCAGAGCCATTTGAACCAAATCCTAGGTCTAACCACCATGGGGTATATCCAGTGCGTACCTCTGGGGCTTTCTCCCAGCGAGCGGATGGAGAGCTGTCTCACATGATTTAGCTGGTTGATGTGTGTGTTGCTTTGAATGTAGAGGGGTCCTTATTACCCTCCTCTCCCCGACGTATACATTAACTAGGTTTTCCAGTGTTTTGAGAATGGAGGAGGACAGACTGATTGGTCTCATATCCTTGGCCTTGGTGTGATCAATTCTCTCTGGGTTTGGAATGAAGGCAACCTTCAGTGCCCTCCAAGCATTGGGAATGATTCATACCGCTAGGCTAACCCTGAATAACCTGCCTAGTACTAGTATGAGATTCTGTCCTGCCTGTTGCAGGAGAGCTGGAAAGATTCCATCTGGGCCAGCTGACTTGAACAGTTGGAATTTTACCACTGCCCATTTGATTTTATTAAAGTCCACACAATCCTTGGCTGATTCCCAGTCCTCTCTTCGAGTACCTGAGAACCTTTGTCTCTCTGGGATCACATTGTGGTCTGTGTTGTCTGGCAGAGCATATTGAGGAAAGTGGGTTTTGAGGAGCAGTTACAGTGACTCATGTGTTATCTTTGTATATTCCCCATACTCTTCCTCAGTGTACCTCCTGGATTGGTTGGTACTCTAGTGAGGATTCTGTGAAGTCTGGCTTGAGCAGCCGTGATCTCCACTTCCTCACAGAATGCCTTGCAGGATGCCTCCTTTGCTTGTCTGATTGCAAGGTTGTAGTTGACAAGGAGCTCACGATATTTTGCCCATTGTCCTTTGTCTTGCACAATTAAACACTCTTTGTAACTGCTTTCTTTGCATTTCCAAGTTATTACTCCACCAAGGCATACTCCTGTTTGTGCACTTCTTGGCGATTGTGCAGTTGTCCTGATATGAGGTCACTATGGCAGAGGTAACAGCCTCTGCTACTTCCTCAAACTCTACTGGATTTCTTAATGAGGTTTTAATTTACGATAAGCCTAAGTCAAGTTCCCTCCTATATGTCTCCCAGTCTGTTTTCCTGGGATTCCTATAGGTAATGGTCTGTCTGATTCCCATTTCAATCTTTACTTTAATGTACATGTGGTCTGATGAGGATGGCTCTAATGCCACATGTCATTGTTTGACATAGCTGCCTGTCATCATGGAACCAAAGGGTATGGCAATTACTTCTTCCCTTCTGCTATTCCTAAGTCTAGGCTCATTGCCCCTATTCAGGACCTCCAAGTTGTTAGCTGAAAGAAATGCAAGAAGGTACTCACCTCTACGGTTTGTATCCTTGCTGCCCCACACTAGGTTGTGGGTATTGGCATTACATCCCCCCAAAAGTTGGTCACCTTCCCGATGGCTTCTAACGGTCTCCTCACCTCCAAAGGAGGAGGAAGGCTGTCTTCGTAAGGAAGGTATGCTGAGGCCAAAACAATTTCCTTTGTGATAACCTTCCTCACATTGCTGCATTCTAATGGTCACTAAGTCCCTGGAGCAGAAATCCATCATTTGCATGAAAGAAATTCCATTTCTTACATAGATGCATGTTTTGGAGTTTCTTAGATTTCTAGCATAAATCAGCTTACCTCCAGTGCCACCGAGGCCCACTACGCCCCTTTTATACAAGTAGGGATCTTGTATTAGGGCCATGTCCAATTCCTGCCTCCACAGGCAGTGGCTCAGGTCAGCAGAGGCCCCTATGCTGTGCTGCAGTTTAATCTGCAGCTCCTCCAGTCTCCGTCTTGCCTCCATAATTGCTTTTGAGGTCTTTGATAACCCTGACAGTGACCTGTGAGAACCCTAAAAACAATTTCAGGTCTTGCTCTCACATCGCCTTCAGGGACTTCTCTCTGACCTCCACCACCAGGGTTTGTCCTTCCAGTAAAACCTTCTCGTTGATCACTTTCCAGTCTTCTGTCAAGACATTTGGGTTCTGGGCCTCTATTTTCTTGAACAGAGTCTTACGGGAGACATCCTTAAGGTTCTTTGGTACCCATATTGATACCTTTGTGGTCTTGAGAAGCTCTGCTGCCATCTTGACCAGCAGCTTTGCCTCTTCACGTGGGGATATCATGGGCACTTTGTCCTTATGCCCTTCCACCGTGTGCACCCCCTCACAGACAAAAATGAAGGCACCGCGATCTAGGTAGACCCTCCTAAAGTTGTGTCCTCAACCAGCATCCCTCCCCCCCCCCCCCCCCCCTCCCAATCTTATCAAAGAGGGCCATCTGTACAATTTCCTCCTGCTGGGAGGTGATGGCTACCAGTGGATAGCCTTCCTGGATAACTGCCATCTTTAAAACCAAGACTGCAGTACTATAGGTCTGTTTCGCATTTCTTGCCTAAGTTTTTTCTGGGCTCGCTTATCCAGGGAGGAGGGAGTTTTAGATTCCTCCCTTATCCTCTTACTGCCTGTCTTCGACATCATGGGGGTCTGCGTATCCACTTCAACCTGAGACAGTTTTTTCTTGGGGGTCTTAGGTTCTAGACCCTTTAATTCTTTCCACTTGTCTTTAGGAATTCATTCTTTCCCTACATTTTTTCTCTGTTCCCTGAGTAATTTCCTCCTCTTGGCCCCAGACAAGGCTTTAATCTTGATCTGGTCCAACTTCCCGGTTACAGTTCGCACTTCTGGCTCAGGTCTAGACCCTGATTCAGTAGTGGGAATGCCTTCCATCACTCCTGACCCTGATGTTTGGGTGTCTGAGGTCTCAGTTTGCTTTAATTTATTTTCTTTAGTCGTGCCCATATTGGCCCCATGATATTTTGGGATCTACACAGTCCACACCACGAATACCCCGTGTGGTGTAAGGCTACTTGCTCTGAGAGGTTGCCCGGTATCCCTGAGGCTCCAATAGCGACACATCTTCCCATGTGCCACGCACCCCTCAGCACAAGATCGCACCACACATTGGTCTGGGAAAGGGATTTGGGTAAGGACTGGGAGTGGATAAGGAAGTTGGGACGGGTGGGACAGACACTCTTAGTCTGCTCCACCAGCCGATACCTTTCCGTCAGTAGGTCAGCTACCTTTCGCATAGCCCTCAGCTTCATGCGGATACGCAAGCCTCTCCACCCGCATGGACAGTGCTTCTTCAAAGTGGCGTCCCCCAGAGAGGCAGTTGGGAACACTCACCACTGCTTCCCAAAGCACATTTTCTGTTATGTGGTTCAGTGTAAAGAATCCAACTCTCTGTGAATGCAACACACTCTTGTGTTGTATGTTTAGTTCAATTGGATAAACTGAAATATCGTATCAGAAAATAATTTATTTTTGGGGTTTTGCGCCAGCTCAAAACTGCGAACATCAATGAAAATATTGACAGAGTGGATGTTGCAGTATTGGATAACAGGTGATGAAAATTGTATGAAATAACTGTAAATGTTCAGTACATTTTACTTCAAAAATTAAGTAAGAGATGAATATTGATAATTAGCAGTTCAGAACACTAATTTTTTATAGATGCTTGAATTACTTTAAAATACTTCAAATGGACTGTGCGTATAAATTTGTTACTGTGGTAGAGACGCAAGTCTACCACTATAGCCTAGAAACAAAACAGCAATCAAAACAGTGGCTGCCATTGGCCATAAATAAAAAAGTCAGTTTAATTTGCTGATAATGTTATGGCCAGTGTTGTCTAGGAAACAAAATTGATTCTTTTAATGGGTTACCTTTCAGAGGGTAAAACAATGATTGGCAGTTGATGCGTCTGCTCTGGAATCTAAATTAACATGGCTAGTGTAGAGGTTTAATTAAGCTCCTTTGTAATGATAGTATGTCTTGCAGCAGTGTCACCTCTATCTGGTTAATTATCCTCTAGGCTCTTCCGATTTATCAGTTAAGTTTTTTTCCTATATCACAGCATGACCCTCACAACTCACTTCTTTTACTCACTGATTAATTAGTGTATTTACCTCGTTGTTTATTATGCCTGTGTTTTGTACACCAAGGAGTGGCAACAGGAAAAAAATTGTTGTGTTTGATGGCCAATTTTGGTGTTATTTTATACAGATTTTGATGTTATATCCTGCTGTCGTGTTTCTCTTAGCATTTATATATTTTCATTGTAGTGAATCATTTGTCAATGTTATGTTGAAAATAAAACTATACCTATCAGTTGTTATTTGTATTACATCATAACATCACATTTATTTACATAATACTGAATTTAGAAGAAAAAAAGGAAATGTGTGTTATACTTCCTGTTGTTGTTGTTGTTGTTGTTGTTGTGCTCTTCAGTCCAGAGACTGATTTGATGCAGCTCTCTGTGCTACTTTATCCTGTGCAAGCCTCATAATCTCTGAGTAACTACTGCAACCTACTTCCTTCTGAATCTGCTTACTGTATTCATCTCTTGGTCTCCTCCTACAATTTTTACCCCCACCCTTCCTCCAGTACTAAATTGGTGATCTCGATACCTCAGAATGTGTCGTACCAACTGCTCCCTTCTTCTATTCAGGTTGTACCACAAATTTCTCTTCTCCCCAAGTTCAGTATCTCATCATCAGTTATGTGATTTACCCATTTACTCTTCAATATTCTCCTGCAGCACCACAGTTCAAAAGCTTATTTTCTCTTCTTGTCTAAACCGTTTATTGTCCATGTTACACTTTTATATATGGCTAATCTCCATACAAACACTTTCAGAAAGGACTTCCTGACACTTAAATCTGTACTCAATGTCAGCAAATTTCTCTTCTTCAGAAATGCTTTTCTTACCATTGCCTGTCTCCCTACTTTGACCATCATCACTTATTTTGGTTCCCAAATAGTGAACCTCATGTACTACTTTCCTCATTTCCTAATCTAATTCCCTCAGCATCCCCTGATTTAATTCGACTGCATTCCATTATCCTCGTTTTGCTTTTTTTTATGTTCACCTTATACACTTCTTTCAAGACACTGTCCATTCCATTCAGCTGCTCTTCCAAGTCCTTTTCTGTCTCTGACAGAATTACAATGTCATGGGCAAACCTCAAAGTTTCATTTCTTCTCCATGGACATAATTCCTATTGCAAATTTTTCTTTGGTTTTCTTTATTGCTTGCTCAATGTGAAGATTGAATGATATCAGGGATAAGCTACAACCCTGTCTCACTCCCTTCTCAACCACTGCTTCCCTTTCATGCTCCTGCCATCTGGTTTCTGCGCAAATTGTAAATGGCTTTTAGATCCCTGTATTTCACCCCTGCACAGCTCAGTGACAACAAACTGTGTGTCGCTTAACAATTACTCTCTTTAAAGCACATGCTAATATCTGATGTTTGTGTGCTTGCCTCTCTACAGTGAAATGTTCCTTTCGACAAGTAAGAATTAAACTGCTTCAAAGTGTTCAAAAATTTCATTCTTCTCATTATTTTACAGAGATTCTTGCAAAAGATACAACGTTTTGGGGGAGAAAACGATCTGTTACTATAAAAAACTTTATCTTCGTGAATTGAAGGGAACAAAGACTATTGAACAAATTAGTGCATCATATTGATTTGCTATGGAAACTGTTGGTATGATTATCTTGGAATGTACTTCATCCTTACCTCATTAGAAATAACTTTCTCACAACAAAAATTTTTAAACATTCATAATTTAATTACATTACTTCACTTCTTCCTTCCCCATTAGAATATTTAATTAACAATCAAACTGAGCAAACACTATGCAAAGACCATGATATAACTGTGTTTTATGTGGTTACAGTTGCGATCACTCATATAACCTTCTAACAAAGAGAGTAACGTTACTTCTTTTTATACTTACGGTACAATTACAATTTTGTAACACAAACGACGTCCATACAGGATTCACGTTATGATTTTGCTTGACAATATAGATTAATACAATTTTCCTCTTTGATCAAATTACCAGTCTTCCTCATTTGACTAAGTTTAAAATATTTTCGTATTTACTTTGAGGTTTAATATTTGCTCATAAAAATTATAATATTAATCTTTCCTGTAAATACACAAAACTTTACATTTTTATAAGGAAATTATATGAATTACATAATGTTAACTATACAGTGTTCTATGTATCCCAGAAAATTGTGGAATAATGTGCATAACTGAATCATACTAATGTAATGTTATGAAGTAATATAAAAATTGAAAGATTATTTACAAAATCTGAATATACAAGTGCATTGTGTTCCAGATTGTTGCATGTGTTGTAGTCTATGATATGCATATATTACAAGTGGCAGTATTTCCCTAGCGAAACTCCCTTTAGGAATAGGGTTTACAAAATATTTATAACCCCCAGTAGTAATTAAAGCTACACATTCTACTGCGTGCATTTTTGTACAGCACTCATTTTACAAGTATAGAAATGCAGTATCATATTAATGACTAAACAATGTGAATCCAAACTCCGCTGACAAAATTTTGGAGGTTGTTGAGGTATATTTAGTGAGCGTTTTGATATAAGGGACCTGTGTTTTGTGTGGCTCATTACAGTGAAATAATATAATTTTTATGTATTTTGTTTATTACTCAACCTATCTTTGTTTCTGTGAAAATCACTTCACAATAGTGAAAAAGTCATAATATGGAATCACTCGAACATACCATACAAGATACCAAGTAATGAAACAGTTTTCAGATGCAAAAGAACTGCATTTTGTCTGCCATTACTGTAGGAATAGCCACTCTTCTGTTGCATTCGGTGGACCTGTACACGAGGCGCATATCGGTGAACTTCTCAATTCTAAACCTGTCCTTGCTGTTGTGGGTCACTGTAAATGTATAACAAACACTACCAGAAAAAAACAAAAGTGAGTCAGAATTTAGCAGTACTGAATAAGGGATTAGGGGTGAAGACTAAAGTGAACATTGCTAATGCCAGTAGCAAGTATTGTGGCGGAATGAAGCAAGTTTGTTTCCAGTCATGACACAATGCATACCGTCAGCATTTGTGCTGTAATGCAGACATTTTTTACTGAAACACAGGTACAAAGATGAATAAAAATAAGAAATCGAATGAAATGCGATCACTCTGTAATGAGCCACCAGACACAGTGAGCCCCCTTATACCAAAATACTTGGAAAATATCACTGCACAACCTCTGAAATTTTGTCAATGAAGTCTGGGTTCACATTACATATCAAACACAACAGTTTCATGGGTAACACCTGCATGGTGTTACTTAATTGATTATATTTGCAAGACAGGCGAACATTAAACTTCTTAAAACTAAACTAAATCTATCTTAAAAAATTGTATAAAACCATTGTGACATTCATAGTCCCTCACTGCTATGTATGACAAAATTGGTTTTCCTAAGCTTTCATGTTGTATGCTAATTTTCCTTTCAAATTTGTGAAGTGGAATTTAACCTTTTTGTATAGTTTACTCTGTGGAGATAGCTTTAATGAGAGGAAGACAAGCAAATCTCAAACTGAATCCGTATACCTCACAAATTTAGGTCGCATTGTAGTGTCAAAATCATAATCTAGTGATATGTTGTATGTGAAGTATTAAAAAAAAAGTGAAATGTAACATAAACTGATTCAGGCTCTGCACTGCTGTGGAATCCCACATATAACTAAAGATTCTTTTGAAATTAGACGTTTTGCACAAGGCTCTTTTCATTTGCTTTGTGTCACATGATGTGGCTGTTTTCTTTAAGATATTGTATATGTACTTCATTGACACACACACACACACACACACACGTGTTCTTTATATTTCTTTCCTTTTCATAAGCCTGGATATAATTTGCCATAATGGTAGATCAAAATGAACTCAACTCATATTTAAAATGGTTTCTTGGAAATTCAAATTTATTTTCTTGCTTTGCATTTATCTTTGGAGCATAGCTGCAGACTCTATGGCAGAGTGGAAGAAGGTTAAAAGCTAATGTAATCATGGGCTTTCTGCGTATGAGTTTTCCAAAGCTTTGCTGACTGCTTCTCTACCTTTATGATTATGCAGTATTTTTCCTCTCTGTTTTTATAAAAATCTTATCTGTCCATGGTATTGTTTCATTAGCTGCGCACTATGATTTTTCCTGAGGGTATGCAGCTTTAGTTAAAAGATGATAGCATCCTGTTGGGTAAAATATTCTGGAGATAAAATAGTCCCCCATTCTGATCTCCAGGCAGGGAATAATCAGGAGGACATCATTATCAGAAGAAACAAAACTGGCTTTCTAAAAATCGGAGCATGGAATGTCAGATCCCTTAATTGAGCAGGTAGGTTAGAAAATTTAAAAAGGGAAATGGTTAGGTTAATGTTCTATACACTGGGAATTAGTGAAGTTTGGTGGCAGGAGAAACAGGATTTCTGGTCACATGAATACAGGGTTATAAATACAAAATCAAATAGGGGTAATGCAGGAGTAGGTTTGATAATATAAACAAAAAATAGAAACACAGATAATCTGCTACAAACAGCATGGTGAATGCATTATTGTAGCCAAGATAGATACAAAGCCCACATCGACCACAATAGTACAAGTTTATATGCCAACTAGATCTGCAGACGAGGAGGAGATTGAAGAAATGTATGACAAGGCAAAAGAAATTACTCATATACTTAAGGGAGACAAAAATTTAATAGTCATGGGGGCTGGAATTTGATAGTAGGAAACGGAAGAGAAGGAAAAATAGTAGGTGAATATGGACTGGGGGAAAGGAATGAAAGAGGTACCACCTGGTACAATTTTTTACAGAGCATAATTTAATCATAGCTAACACATGGTTCAAGGATCATGAAAGAAGGTTGTATATGTGGAGACACTGGAAGGTTTCAGATTGATTACATAATGGTAAGACAGAGACTGTGGAACCACAGTTTTAAATTGTTAGACATTTCCAGGGGCAGAAGTCAACTGTGACCACAATTTGTTGTTTATAAACTGCAGATGAAAACTGAAGGAGCTGCAAAAAGGCTGGAATTTAAGGTGATGGGATCTGGATAAACTGAAAGAACCAGAGGTTGTAGAGAGTTTCAGAGGAACCATTAGGGAGCAATTGACAAGAACAGGGGAAAGGAGTACACTAGAAGAACAATGGGTAGCTTCGAGAGATTAAACAGTGAAGGCAGCAGAGGTTCAATTAGGTAAAAAAAGAGCTAGAAGAAAAAAAGGGGGGGGGGCTACTAGGTAATGAATTTAATCAATGAAAGGAGAAAATATAAAAATGCAATAAATGAAGCAGTCAAAAGGGAATACAGTCGTCAAAAAAATGAGATTGGCAGTAAGTGCAGGAATGACTAGAGGACAAATGTAAGGATGTAGAAGGATATATCACTATGAGTAAGATACATGCTGCCTACAGGGAAATTAGAGGCCTTTGGAGAGAGAAGAACCTCCTGTATGAATATAGAGTTCAGATGGAGAACCAGTCCTAAGCAAAGAAGGGAAAGTGGAAAGATGGAAGGAATATATATAAGCTGTATACAAGGGAGATGTACTTGAAGGTAATATTATGGAAATAGAAGAGGACGTAGATGAAGGTGGGATGGGAGAGGTGATACTGTGTGAAGTATTTGACTGAGCACTGAAAGACCTAAGTTGAAACAAGGCCCCTGGAGTAGACTACTTCCCATTAGAACTACTGATAGCAGTGGGAGAGCAAACCATGACAAAACTCTTCAATCTGGTGAGCAAGATGTATGTGACAGGCAAAATACGCTCAGCCTTCAAGAAGAATATAATAATTCCAATTCCAAAGAAAGCAGTTGCTGACAGGGGTGAACATTACCAAACTGTCAGCTTGATAAGTTGTGGTTGCAAAATACTAACACAAATTCCTTACAGAAGAATGAAAAAGCTGGTAGAAGCCAACCTCGGGGAAGATCATGTAGGATTCAGGAGAAATGTAGGAACATGGGAGGCAATACTGACTTAAGACTTCTCATAGATGGTAGGTGAAATAAAGGCAAACCTACATTTAAACTATTTCTAGACTCTGAGAAAGTTTTTGATTGTTTTGACTGGAATACTCTCTTTGAAATCCCTAAGGTAGCAGTAGTAAAATACATGGAGTGGAAGGCTATTTACAACTTGTACAGAAACCAGACAGCAGTAATCAGAGTCGAGGGGACA
This sequence comes from Schistocerca gregaria, assembly GCF_023897955.1. Classification (NCBI taxonomy): domain Eukaryota; kingdom Metazoa; phylum Arthropoda; class Insecta; order Orthoptera; family Acrididae; genus Schistocerca; species Schistocerca gregaria. Next base: position 265,007,180 of record NC_064927.1, read on the forward strand.
TGAAAGGTATTGAGATAAGGATGTAGTCTAGCCCCGATGTTGTTCAGTCTGTACATTGAACAAGCAGTAAAAGGAACCAAAGAAAAATTTGGAGTAGGAATTAAAGTTCAGGGATAAGAAATAAAAACTTTTATGGTTTGCCAATGACATTGTAATTCTGTTGGAGACAGCAAAGCACAAAAGCAAAACAAGGATAATGGAATGTAGTCAAATTAAATCAGGTGATCCTAAGAGAATCAGATTAGGAGACAAGACACTTAAAGTAGTAGATGAGTTTTATTATTTTGGCAGCAAAATAACTGATGATGGCCAAAATAGAGAGGATATAAAATGTAGACTGATAATGCCAAGAAAACCATTTCTGAAGAAGAGATAATTACTACCATTGAATATAGATTTCAGTCTTTTCTGAAGACATTTGTATAGAGTGTACCGTATTTACTCGAATCTAAACCACACTTTTTTTTTCCAGTTTTTGTAATCAAGAAAACCGCCTGTGACTTAGAATCGAGTGCAAAGTAAGCAGAAGTTCTGAAAAATGTTGGTAGGTGCCGCCACAACTAACTTCTGCCATCGAATATATGTAGCGCTACCCACGCATGCTATACAGACACAAAGATAAATACTGGCGCCAATACCTCTGAGTCAGTAAATAAATTTAAAAAAAGGTGGAAGACGAGCTTTTTTTCTCCACCTCGAGTTTCGACCACTGCATTTTCATACATTATCCAACGAAGTAAATACAAATTCCGTATTGTTCATCTTCGAATGTAGCAGCATTTCAATGTACTATGAAAATCCGACTGGCAAGACAATTTGGGATGTTTGTCAATATGGCCAACTCTACATTCTGAATTTTTTCCTACCTGTGAGAAGAGATGGTTCCTAATAGGAACTTTTATGAATTGTGAATCACATGCAGTATTCTCTTCACCATAAGAATAATACGAATATAAACATTTTGCCATGTATTCTTTTGTGTTTGCTGCTGTCTCATTTAAATCCTGTCTGCCTAATAAACTACGAAACTAGTGTGAGACAACAGCAAACGCGGAAGAATATACATATCATGTCATGTTTATATTCATATTAGTCTTATGCCTAATAGTGATACAGTCAGAAATGAAGCACGGCAATTGACTAGATTTTTAAATCTAAGATGACTCTTAATTTCTGTGCAGAATGTAATGCACAAAAGAGGCGTCTGCAAAGATTTTCAAACGGCAAAAAATTTTCGCTAAACTCTCGTTCAGAACATCTTCTATCATACACAGTCTATTATTTGGTTCTTGTTTATCATTATCAAAGAAAGTAGCAGTGTAAGTAACAACAAATAGCAGTCTCTTGCCATTGTTTCGCTAATGAGACAATTCCTCTCTTTTTTTTATCGTAAGTGTCGGTAGCGCGCACAAAAGCAAGCCATGCTGCGAGCAGCGACAGGTCGTAAACACACATTATCAGAATGCGACAAACAATGCATGACACAGTACAATAACGCATTTTCAACTTAGAGTGATGTAAACACCTGTAACAAAGAGAACAGCACTTATCAGATCAAAGAAAAATAAGCAATCGATTCAAACCAGACGAAACACGTGAAAAAGGAAGGGCACCCATATAAATACGGAGTGCCTGACGCATAGCAATGGCTACCTGGTAAAGCTTAACTGCTAAGCTTATGACTCGAACCAAACTACTGTAGCTGTATCTTCATTCATTCAACCTAAATTGTGTCTCATATTACAATGGACCAATTTTGCTTCTGTTTGGAGGTGCAGCCTAAAACTATTCTCTCCCTTGAATTTCGAGTCGCAAATTTCAGGTGCGGCTTAGATTCAAGACAATTTTTTTTTCCTTGATTTCGAGTCTCATTTTTCAGGTGCAGCTTGGATTCGAGTGCGACTTAGATTCGAGTAAAAATGGTAGCCATGTATGGAAGTGAAACATGGATGATAAACAGTTTAGACAAGGAGAGAATAGAAGCTTCTGAAATTTGGTGCTACAGTTGGGTCAATCACATAATTAATGAGGAGGTATTGAATAGAATTGGGGAGACAAGAAACTTGTGGCACAACTTCACCAAAAGAAGGAATCAGTTGACAGGACACATTCTGAGACATCAAGGGATCACCAATTTAGTATTTTAGAGCTAAGTGGCGGTGGCAGCAGGGGGGGGGGGGGGGGGGTGAAACTAATTGAGGGAGACCAAAAGATGAATACAATAAGCAAATTCAGAAGGATGTAGGTTGCAGCAGTTATTTGGAGATGAAGAGGCTCACACAGGATAGAGTAGTGTGGAGAGCAGCATCAAACCCCAGTCTTCAGACTAAAGACCACAACAACAACAACAACAATAGGTTAAGGACATTATCAGCTATGTGTGTAATGAGTGCAAATAATATTTGATCTCATAATAATTCTTAGAGACATCCTGTAAATTTTGTGATTAGTTAAAAAGCATTTTATAAGACACTCAGTGATATAGTAAGAAAGGAAATTTCAACATATTTGACATGAATAATTATACTGGGTTTGGTAGCAGCCAGTAATGATTGAACATCTCTGATAAATTTGCTTTCGCTTTCGCTCTCTCAGCTCGAGTAGCAAGCACTGTACAATTCATATTAACTTTTTTTAACTGCCGAACATGTGCATAAACTGCTATGACAATTGGATGCACGTTTATGAGGAAACGTGATCAAATATAAGTGAGTGAAATAATGTGTTTCAGGAGGTGTGTGTTTTATAGTCTTTGTAGCTGAGAGGTTACAGTGTGGCACACAGTGCAGAGGATCTTAATTTGAACATTGGTCAGTTTGTGGGGATTTTTTTCCAGTTGACACTACTTTCTCTATTATACTGGCCATGAAAGTAATTATAACAAGACTGTTTTGAAACCATATTGTACATTCTGTTTTCCGGGCATCCTGGGCCACTGTGATGAGCAGCATTGTTTGTGCTTACGTGATGTGAATTATATTGTTTCCTTTGGCTTATGCAAAGGTAAAAATCTTATGTTTATTTTACAGATATCTGCGTATTCCAATGTGTCCACTAAGAACAAAAACAATGAATCCATTTTCGAAATTTTATGAAAAATCATTTAAGCTGAGGTTTCACTTGGACAAAAATACCATGCAGCAGTTAGAACTACAGTTGAGAACACAGCGCAAGAGAGCATCTGATGAAACCAACTGAAAGAAACAAGCCAATGACTCCGGTGTGCATGGCACTTTTAACATTAATATTTTCTGCTGCTGGAAGCTTTAAGATGGTGATTTGTTTAGAACAGATATATCAATGGCTTGCAGTGCTGTCCACAAGGTATCAGCCTGTATTGCCTTATGGAAGAAAGAATTCAGCAAAATGCCCATGGAGAAAAATCACGTGAGAAAACCCAGTGTGATTTTTATCAAATATCAGTCGCTCATATACTTGGTGATGTAGGCGCTGTATGTATCCGTATCACCATGAAGTCTCCTACTAGCAAAAGTGCAGAGGTATTTAGAAATTGTTGTGGATGGTTTTCATTAAACGTACAAGCAACCTCAGATGCTAAGCTTAATTAGAGCATATTGCAATCTGTACAAGGCATCACACACAAATTCAGGACGGAAATCTATCTATGAAAAAATTCCAGTATCAGCTGCAAACGAAGCAAACAGGAGTCACTAGGCAACAAGTGTGGAATTTATTAACATTGTATTTACACAAAAATAATTATGCCTTTTTCTTGTTCACAATAGAAACTTTGTCAGTTTTTACACATTATGTTTTGGCCCAATTCAGTTTCCAGTAACAAGTTTTCACTGTATGAGATGTTGAAGATTTCTTCTTTCTCTGTTTAGTTTCCTTCATCTTTATAACATGACAGCTTCGATAATAAATACTGCTTATCTGTAATGTATGCTTAATGTCCCTCTTCGAAGTGCAATAATCGTGTTATAGCAGAGTTTAGCAGTGTTGCCATGTATGCTTTGTGCTAACTTAACACTAAACCTTCTATGGTGGACCCACGTTTAGTGTCATCGTGGATCTAAGTTTAGTGTTATACAGTATACTGATCTCAAAATTTACCCCCAGTCAGCAATGTTTATACAAGGCCAAGTGATACATCTCAGATATCAAAATAACCAGATGTTTTTGTTGTACATTAATTATATGTGTAAGTAAATTCAGTTGGGGCCAGATATGGAAATACTGACTCACCTAAAATGTGCAAGGACAAGGTAAAATACTGTATTTATATGTAAAAAATGCAACTATTTTTTTTTAAGTCACTGCACTTTCTCCAGAATTTTTTGTTGTTGAGTGTATTTAGTTCCTAAAGTGGAATTGTGGAAGATCTGCATAATACTTGTGCATGGCTTCCGTAACTTCTATATGCAACTTAAAAAGATTTTGGTAGACAAATTTCTTTGTGTGTGACAGTCTGCAGGAAGCAATAACACAAACTGGAAAAATACAAAATGAAACTTCCTGGCAGATTAAAACTGTGTGCTGGACCAAGACTCGAACTCGGGACCTTTGCCTTTCGCGGGCAAGTGCTCTACCAACTGAGCTACCCAAGCATGACTCACGCCCCGTCCTTACAGCTTTAATTCCACCAGTACCTCGTCTCCGAAAGGCAAAGGTCCCGAGTTTGACTCTCGGCCCGGCACACAGTTTTAATCTGCCAGGAAGTTTCATATCAGCGCACACTCTGTTGTAGAGTGAAAATTTCATTCTGGAAAAATACAGTTTACTTTTATTTCATGTTCTGATAGTACTTGGAGATCTCTTAACTTTAAAAGTAAATTTTCAAAGGTGTAAGATTGATTTCACTGAAATACGAAAAAAGTTATTGCGAAGTGAGATACAATGTTAGAGCAGCATAGTTTAATATTAAACAGAATTTAAAGACTTCGTGTATAGGAATACAATGAAAATTATTTTTTTATTTTCATGTACCATTTCAATATTTTCACCTGAAGATTAGAAATACACTTACACACAAAGTAGGAATATGAGAGGGGAAAACCTGTAAGGAGTTACATATTTCAGGCTAATTTCATATTAGTTAATCATGAAGTCATACATTGTAATAAACTGCAAATGTTTATAAATAGCTGATGTAGCCCTTGTTACTTTTAATTTATTGCTGCTACTGCTGCTGCTACCTCCACATTATTCCTTAGTTGTTAGTATTACAGTCAAATTTCAAACACAAAACTGTATTTTGAGTGTAAAAACTATATTAATTTCAGAAGTTTAAGCACATTACTATTTATTGCACCAACTCTATTGTACTGACAAAAACAACATATTATCATTGTATTGATTGCCATCAACTTTTGCTTGAGAAAAGATTTTTCAGCATCTCATATAACAATGATGATATCTCTTGCTTAAACAAGTATGTGGTTTCGCAGGCTGGGTTACCTGTTACTATGTTGGCTGTTCTAGAGTGTTGTCTGATCTTCAGTGTCTTCTTTTTTGCAGAAACAATTAAGTACAAATAAAACAAAATAAACGAATTTGTCCAAGGATGACAAGACCTGTAACATGACTGATTTATTGGTCATGGAATATAGAATGCAGGGGCAAAGTGTGTATATCTCATTAAATCTCACCCCCCCCCCTTTTTTTGGTGGGGTGGGGTGGGGTGGAGGGAACAGAAAAAAAGCTGCTACCTGTTACGTTTGTGTGTGTGGTGTGTGTGTGTGTGTGTGTGTGTGTGTGTGTGTGTGAGGGGGAGAGGGAGAGGGAGAGGGAGAGGGGGAGGGGGAGAGGGAGAGGGAGAGGGAGAGGGAGGCAGTCAAACTGTCTTAACTGTTGAAGATTTTATCTGTCTGGCTTTTTAATAACTCTGCCATATCTAGATTGAGTAGCAGTTCTGGAATTTTCATGCATTTCCTCGTTATCATCACTTTACCCTCCCTTGTTTGGCATAACTGTTCAGAGATATATTTGAAGACAACAATCTTATGGCTTACATCTCAACTGTGAGGTACTTTCATTCCATTGGACCTCTTCAGCGATGATGACCAATTCCAGTTTGATGAACATCTTTGTTTATTGAACATGCTGAGTGTTATCTGTACAGCTTCCAGTACATGTTTCAAATACTACTGATCTCCGAACATTTGCTAGTCTTCAAACTTCTTTTCGCATGCAGTTTCTATGACCAAACTGTCTGCTAACTGTTTTGCCTGTTTCTGGAGTATTGTAGATTTTATTTGTCTAACTACATAGCTTTTTTACTGGTAACTCAAATTTTTAAATTCTTTGCTGACTTGTGGTTTTATAGGCTGTGAATGAGATCTTCTAGTGCATTGGGTTTTCCTTCAAAATGTTCACTCATTAGCCTAACCCAACACTTTACTTTGCGATGTATTTAAATAATTGAGGAGTTTTATCCATTGAACACTTTGAGAGTAAACTTTTTGCTTTTTGAATATAACATCAGCAAAGCCATCGCCTTTAGGAAATCCAGGACTTGAAGTCTGATGCTGAATGGTATAAACGATTAGCTTATCTTTAAAGTACCTAGAATTGAAGGGTGGTCCGTTACCTGTTATTAGCACTTCAATATTACAAACAAGGTGATCCTGTTACCTATTTCAGGTACCTTCTTCAGTGGTACTGTTTGGTATGTCACAACATTTAAAAAAAATCCAGTATAACTATCTATTATCCCCCCTAAAAGAAATCTGCTACGTTATTGCCCCCAGATAACTTAGCATGGATTTCACTATAATGGTACCTCATTTCTTGAACACTGTTGAGATTTATTACATCTTGATATGTGATTCTTGGTGCCTTGTAACATTTTTCCAGATGGCATATTCCCTAGTTCTCTTGCAACAACTTTCTATGCCAAGCTGTCTTTCAAGGATTGATTTTTAATTGTGCTGGTATAATTATCTTTTGTCCTTCGAAGAAAATTCCTTCAACATAGCTAAGCATTTCTTTAAGGGTCTAGAAGTGTGACAATTATTGTGACATTTTCTTGATCTGGAAATCCTTGCATAATTGTAATTCTGTATCCATAAATGTAGCTCCCTTCATTCGTGTCAGGAATTCTTCATGTACAGGTAAAGCCATCAGTACTTATAGTTCTTCCATTTCTACATAATCGTCTTGTTTCTTGCTGTCTCTACTTAGAATATCAGTTGGGGGTATACTTAATCCTTCAGTATAAATTACATTACGAGGATATGGCAATTTAAAAAAAAAAATGCATTTGTCTTGTAGGTGTCACCTTCTAATGATTTAAAAAAAAATTATCTCCAGTAGTTAGTGGTCAGTTTGAATTATCAATTTTTTGTCATAAATATATTCATGAATTATGATTCAGATGAGCTCTACATTGAAGGAAAGAAAATAAAAAAGATAAACACCTTCTGTTATTTGTGATCCATTTTAGAAATCGAGGGAAAATCAGTCAGAAATCAATAAAAGAATTAGTAGCGGATGGAAAGTCATTGGGATGCTAAACTCAGTCTTCTGGAGCAGGAATGTAATGAACAGAACTAAAAAATTAATATACAAATCCTTAATAGCGAGTGTGGTTCTGTATGAAGCGGACACCGGGACAATTAACATGAAGCACATTAAAAAATTACAAGCTCTAGTGATGGACTTCTGGAGAAGATTGGCAAGAATCTTCAGGAAAGAAAATATAAGGAACACCAAAATAGCAAGGAGAATGGAAATAAAAGAAAGAATGTATGACGTATAGGAAGAAATTACAGTCGTGTGGGCATGTACAATGAATGGAGAAAACCAGAATACCAAAATTGATGCTGGAGTGGGAACTGGAGGGGAGAAGAAGAAGACGACGACCTATGACCACGTCTCCAAAATGTACAGCACACAATGAGGAGAATGGGCACAGTGGAAGAGGACACACAAGATCGAAACACCTGGAGGAATATTTTGAAAATATACACTCCTGGAAATTGAAATAAGAACACCGTGAATTCATTGTCCCAGGAAGGGGAAACTTTATTGACACATTCCTTGGGGTCAGATACATCACATGATCACACTGACAGAACCACAGGCACATAGACACAGGCAGCAGACCATGCACAATGTCGGCACTAGTACAGTGTATATCCACCTTTCGCAGCAATGCAGGCTGCTATTCTCCTATGGACACGATCGTAGAGATGCTGGATGTAGTCCTGTGGAACGGCTTGCCATGCCATTTCCACCTGGCGCCTCAGTTGGACCAGCGTTCGTGCTGGACGTGCAGACCGCGTGAGACGACGCTTCATCCTGTACCAAACATGCTCAATGAGGGACAGATCCGGAGATCTTGCTGGCCAGGGTAGTTGACTTACACCTTCTAGAGCACGTTGGGTGGCATGGGATACATGCGGACGTGCATTGTCCTGTTGGAACAGCAAGTTCCCTTGCCAGTCTAGGAATGGTAGAACGATGGGTTCGATGACGGTTTGGATGTACCGTGCACTATTCAGTGTCCCCTCGACGATCACCAGAGGTGTACGGCCAGTGTAGGAGATCGCCCCCCACACCATGATGCCGGGTGTTGGCCCTGTGTGCCTCGGTCGTATGCAGTCCTGATTGTGGCGCTCACCTGCATGGCGCCAAACACGCATACGGCCATCATTGGCACCAAGGCAGAAGCGACTCTCATCGCTGAAGACGACACGTCTCCATTCGTCCCTCCATTCACGCCTGTCGCAACACCACTGGAGGCGGGCTGCACGATATTGGGGCGTGAGCGGAAGACGGCCTAACGGTGTGCGGGACCGTAGCCCAGCTTCATGGAGACGGTTGCGAATGGTCCTCGCCGATACCCCAGGAGCAACAGTGTCCCTAATTTGCTGGGAAGTGGCGGTGCGGTCCCCTACGGCACTGCGTAGGATCCTACGGTCTTGGCGTGCATCGGTGCGTCGCTGCGGTCCGGTCCCGGTCGACGGGCACGTGCACCTTCCGCCGACCACTGGCGACAACATTGATGTACTGTGGAGACCTCACGCCCCACGTGTTGAGCAATTCGGCGGTACATCCACCCGGCCTCCCGCATGCCCACTATACGCCCTCGCTCAAAGTCCGTCAACTGCACACACGGTTCACGTCCACGCTGTCGCGGCATGCTACCAGTGTTAAAGACTGCGATGGAGCTCCGTATGCCATGGCAAACTGGCTGACACTGACGGCGGCGGTGCACAAATGCTGCGCAGCTAGCGCCATTCGACGGCCAACACCGCAGTTCCTGGTGTGTCCGCTGTGCCGTGTGTGTGATCATTGCTTGTACAGTCCTCTCACAGTGTCCGGAGCAAGTATGGTGGGTCTGACACACCGGTGTCAATGTGTTCTTTTTTCCATTTCCAGGAGTGTAGTTTAAGAACATTTATTCTTTGTATTGTAATTTCTGAGTAAATTATTATTTTGGAGATAAGCCTCTGTAATGAGGAAGAGATCAAAATAATAATAATAAATATATTCATGAACGTTTTGACTGCATATTTAATTGCCATTGCCTCTTTCTTTCCTGTTTCTGGATAAAACTGTTGTGCTGGTGACAAGGAATTTGTAGCATATGCAACTGGTTGTTCACCTTGCGAGAAGACAGTGCCTATAGATTATTGGCTGGCATTAACTGTCAACTTTTACATTTTCATTTGCATCATAATAACAAAGCACTGGAGATGTTGTGAGACTTTCTTTTATTTTGGGAAGTGATTGCTGTTGTGCCAAATCCTATTTCCATTAAGGTTCTTTCCTTAGCAACTACTGCAACGGGTCTTTCAGTTCACAATCCCTAATACCCATCAGAGCTGCTTTTTATTTTGAGTAGTTTTAAGTTTATTAATGCCACTTACTTTATCAGGATGAATCCATCCTCTGCTAAAAAGTATCCTAAGAATTATATTTCTTCACACCCAATTTGCATTTGTCTTTATTCAGTCTCCAAGACTCAGAGGATTGTAGTTATATTTGTAGTAATCAAGTAAATTGCTTTCATCACACAAGTGCCTAAATGCAGCTATCGTGCTTTGTAATTGCCAGCCACAGATGTCTCTAGAGATGGATCAAGCACACAAATATCATTACTGTCATTTTCAAGTAGTCTGCCTTGCAGACTGCATCAGCTTTTGTTGTAGTACAGGTAGATCCATTCTCGCATTCTTCAGATGATTTCCAATCAGCAGTGAGTCATGGTATAGGAATAGTAGTTGTCTGTATGCTTACATACCATCTAAAATAGCAGAGCATGATGAGCCAAACTTCTAACTTCCCATATGTGTGAATGATGAATAAAGGCCTGCTGACTAATGGTGCCAGTACTGGAGTCTCTGAAAGTAAATCAGATAATTGTGTTTACGGTATTCTCTGGATTATCATCAGTAATCCTTTCATCACTTCTGCAATTGAAATGTGAATACAAGTAATGATTATAAATTACTTGAATATTGTAGGGAATATAATAAGCTTCTCTCTCTCCATTGAAAAGCATGGCTCAAAAACATATGTTGAATAGTCTACTGGTTGGAATATGGTTTCCTTATGCATTTCAGTTCCTTAATATATTTAATAATTCATAATAGTACATCATTATTTAACATTATATTAAAACATAACTCCCAAAAATAATTTATCATTAAATTGTGTATGTAAATATAAGATTACGACTGAAGGCATGGTTTCATATGAGTGCGTAACATGATTTGAGACAGCTTGAAACTTTCGTAGTCTCCTCCCCAACGTATGGAGCTGAAATCTAAAAATCATTATTTTTCACTCATTCCTTGTAGTTGCATTCATCCTGTAAAATCTTTCTGAGTAACTGGGAGTATGATTTTCTGGAGATGGTCATGTGAAGGACTAGGTGGAAATCTAGAGGTGCAAAATCTGGTGAACAGATTGGATATTTCAACCATTTGTGCTCCAAATTAGTTTTCGATCCTCAAAGCAGCTTTGTGGAGGTGCATTTCCTTGATATTTTCCCATTTTTCAAAATAAGCTGCTTCTCATATGTTTTGTCCAGTTGGACCAGTAGATTTGTAGTGTTCACTGTTTGCAAGATACACCAGTAAGAAGAATCCCATTTGTATCTTAAAATACACTGCTTGCAACCTTCCAGACAGATGAAATCAACTCCACCTTCCTTTTTTTCCATCTTCCACCCACTGCTTTATTCATCTTTTCATTTTTGTGGTGTGAAGCAATGGACTTACAAATCATCCACAGGGAAAAAAAGCTTAAAGTCTGTTGGATTTGTGTAAAAATAGTCCAGATATTTGTATTTGCATTTGCTGTTAGTCAGCATTCAACATGCAGCACCTTTCTTGTACAAAGTTTTCTTGCAATTAATTCTCCAGTTAAAATGTGCCCTACTCTTTGCTTCCTATGTCTTTGGCATCATATATTTCATACACATTTAATCCACAATGCAATATCATGCAGTGCCTCAATGTTTTCATCTGTGGTTGTGGCTTTCGGGAATTTATCATGTGAGACATGCTCAAGGGAATTCAGTGTATTTGAATTCCGCCTATTGTCTCTTATCTATGACAAATGAAATGGTAGACTTCTTTTAAACATTCACCAACTTTGGGTGAGTTTTTATTTGCTACAAATTGTGAAAAACATTACTTATATAGTAACACAGTACCCAGTTTATCCTTTTGTACAAAAGAAATATGTCATAACTTTTAAAAAATCATACAAACAAAGATATTTTGCATATTAAGCACACACTTGTCTTACGTTATTGCCTAACATGTACCAGTTTTTAAAAAAAAAAGACAGAATTTTATTTACGATAATGATTGACACAGAAGAAATGAATTAAAATTTGTGCTGTGGCCGGGATTCGAACCCAGGTCTTCTTGGGTCTGTGGAGGGCACTCAACTTGAGGAGTTCGTGCAGCAATGATGACCATAGTGCTGTGGTGTTGTAATGGTTAGCATTTCTGCCTAGAATTTCTATAGCAAGAAGACCTGGGATCGAGTCCCGGCTGCAGCACAAATTTTAATTCATTTCTTTTGCTTCGATCATTATCATAGACAAAGAAGAGACTTAAATGCCTTGAGAAAAAATTTAATTGTAAGATCAATAAGAATTTTATTTGTGTGTGTGTTGTCCCAGTACCAGGGCAAGAACTTTTAATGTCATTCTTGTTATAAAGCATGTGTCCCTATATTTGTTTTTATGTGCTTATTGCATGTGCTACAATCAGTCTTTCTCTAGCTTAGCAACAAAAAAAAAGTCATTATCATGGACGTGAGTTTGTTCCATTATCAGCTGTTATTCATGAGAGAGTACATGTGGCTCTAAAAAGATTCGTTTGTTTTCTTTCAGGAGCTGCCATCAGGTGGAGGCTGAACTTAACAGCATGCTCTGCTCATTTTCTGTGTACATAATGGGTGTTGGCAGCAAATTGTAATATATTTCTTACAGTCAACTAGTAACTCTTGGTTTAAGGTATTCTGATTTTAACAATGACCAATTTTCTTATGTGTAACACTTTTAGTTTCTAGGCTGCATAAATGATGATGATGCTTTCTGAAACTGGGCGCAATGTAAATAATAACTAATGCAAAGTTTCAGTAAAGCATAATAGCTTCTTGTATGGATTATGTAACTTATTAACAAAGCTTGCCATGATTCTTACCTCTAAAAATGTAGTGTGTCTACCTGTCTCAACCAGTGCTTGCATTATTAATAAAAGAAATAAATTTTCTAAATGAGTCTGCAGTCATTGGGGATTTTTGTGAGTAAAGTCATCAAGATCACCTGATATATTTCTTTATTTATAACAATTTTAAGTACAGACCTGATGATGGCAGTAGCCAAAATGTCATTATATTCAAAGAAACGTATTAAACGATCTAGATTACTGTTAAAAAAATCTTGGCTTATGGTATTTTGTTCTTTCTTACATATAACAGAATTTTTAATGCAGACTGGAGATAGAGGCATTGTGGTTGACTTTTTATGTCACAATTTAGTGAAGAAAATTTTGGTGAGACCATTTACTCCACTGTATGATTCAACCTTTATTTGAATTACAGTGAAAGACACACGCTCAAGTAGGTGTGTGATTTTAATAGTTTCCTAATAACATATTTGGCTTCCACAAACAATTTTATAGGACTGTATTATAATAATTCTGAGAGCAACAGTATCTAAGACATGTAGAAGCTTTACTGTTGGCTGTTGGCATGAGCACACATCCTCCGCTTTCCCATTTGTTTGTTCCTGTAAAATACTCTGAAGTTTAAACAGGAATATTTCTGAAACTTCCTGGCAGATTAAAACTGTGTGCCCGACCGAGACTCGAACTCGGTACCTTTGCCTTTCGCGGGCAAGTGCTCTACCACGAGACGAGGTACTGGCAGAAGTAAAGCTGTGAGTACCGGGCGTAAGTCGTGCTTCGGTAGCTCAGATGGTAGAGCACTTGCCCGCGAAAGGCAAAGGTCCCGAGTTCGAGTCTCGGTCGGGCACACAGTTTTAATCTGCCAGGAAGTTTCATATCAGCGCACACTCCGCTGCAGAGTGAAAATCTCATTCAGGAATATTTCTGTTATGCCTTTATCTGAGATTATGTATATTCTAAATATGAGAAGTTTTGTTCTTACAATGTTGTATAGCCACTTTCGAACATGCCTTCATCAGTCACAAAACTAAAATTATCTCTTATTTTGTATGTTAAAGAATTTTTAAAAATTATTTTGGAACCACATGAATTCTCTCACTTCTGCAAATCTACTTGCTACAATTTTATTCATGACTCTGTTAAGGATGGGCTATTAATGCAATGATTGTTTTGGCAGAAACTAATATTTCTCTCTGCTGGCAAAAAGTTTGCAGATCATTAACTTTAACCTCTGTACCATTCGCATGTTTTGTATGTACATGCATCAAAAATGTGCTCTTGGCTCTACCTAAAGTTTTATGTATAAAGCTACACTTAAAGTTTTCAAGTATTTTTCTCAGGGGTAATTTTTATTTATACCACTTCTCACTCACATTATATTTAATTTCTCTTATTGTTTACAATTTTTCACACATCAGTAAACATTGTACTAAATGTTGTAAACCATAATCAGATGCAATGCATCCTGTGCTAAACAATCAGTAGGCATAAACTTGTTGAGATCTGTAAATATTGGTGCTAGACTATTACACTGTTCTCAGATTGCATTTTATTTTCTCTCTGTATCTTAACACTTGCTGATCTGTGTGTGGTGCCATTTCAGTATTACTGTCGGTGCTGCAAATAGTATTTTCTCTGTTCATATCACTTTCCTTGTTTCATTGGTGACACCATCTGCACTGCAGCTCATAAGTGAATATTTCCCTTATGTACAAAAATTGCTTTGTAATTTTTTATTGCAGTTTACCTTTCTTTTGAGCCCCTATATGTGAGTGGACATGGACTGTGCTGCCATCGCTCATCCACTTAGATGTCATACTGCTTAAATCCCATCATGAACCTGAACTTTTGAGTACTCGGAATGAGTCAAACTATACATTAAATTATGACTAGAGCTAATCTAACCACACTAATAGTCATGTGAATCACTTCATATTTGTGTATGTATTACTTCATATCATTTCATGTTTGTGTATGTACAAGGTATATCAAAAAATAATGTACTTTTTTTAATTATTTTATTTGGTTGCTTACTTCAATGTTATCACGTTTAAAATAACCCCGTTATTTATTATGTACTTAATGCCAGCACCTTTTCTGATTCCCAAAATGTTTTGAAACTCTGGTCTTCAGAATAACTTTTAGCTCTCTCAACAATGTGATATGAATCTTGTCTAAGCTTGTGAAATAATGGACCAGTAACCTCCTGTCAGGCACAGAGTATCAAATAGATCATATAATTTATTCACTTGTTTTTTAAAGATAAATGTCAATAATCCAACACATTCTAAATAACAGATATATTTACAGAAAGACTTGTAATGTTTGAGCCTTTGCTGGAGATCAGTATGAAACCCTGAGATATTCAGACTTCTTCAAACCAAATATGCCAAAACTAACGCATGAGACAGTTGTTTCAGGAATACTTACCTTCTGATACATTTTTCATTGTTGCCAAAATAAATTACTTGTGTATTGATTCTACTCCTGTTGATCATTGCCATGGGTCAACAGTACACATTTCTTACAACATTGTACAAATCAGTGAAGTTATCTGTAATGTTGCCTGTACTTTAGGTACTGTATAAAATGTTGTGATAGTTTACTTCTGTTTATCTCCTGTGTCATCCTCTGTTGAATTATTCTCATGCAAGCTTGATGTCAGGCTCACTTCCTTTTCTGGCCCGTAGAAAACTAGAGTAGTCATTATTGAAGCAAACAAATTAATTGTTGACAACTCGTCCTTCACTCGTCCTTCACTCTTAGCAAATTCCAGAGAAATCTCATGTTTTTTTTTTCTTTGTCCAAACAAAAGAATGATTTTTTCCTCACTCATGCCAATAATGTTAAAGGAACTGTCTGCTGTTACATTTCAAATTGAGTGATAATTAGGTTCT
The DNA here is from genome assembly GCF_023897955.1 of Schistocerca gregaria. Taxonomy (NCBI): domain Eukaryota; kingdom Metazoa; phylum Arthropoda; class Insecta; order Orthoptera; family Acrididae; genus Schistocerca; species Schistocerca gregaria. Next base: position 265,022,697 of record NC_064927.1, read on the forward strand.
GACAGTCACAGAACAAAATCCAAAGGATTGTTGCTTATGTAGTGTAATCCCTCTGATTGCAATCTACTGTGTATTTCCAAATTATGTAGGTGAAACAACCTGGGAACCCACAAGGGCATGTATTCTGATGCCATATTTGTTTGATTTGCTAGGTATATATTGATGACAAAGTTGCACCTTCTACTTAATTCTTCATTATTCAACTAGTCTAATGTTTACTCTAATAATACAATGTTGTTATGAATGATTGAAGCGATTTTATAAATTCATTGCAACCACATTAACACTCATATAGAAAAACTCAAAACGTTTTATACTGCTGCAGCTGTACTTAAGATATCTGCCACAAAAGTGCACTAGTGAGCAGTTTGGCAAAATGTTGACAGGTGCCAAGAAAGTGTATGTTGTGATTCAAATGAATTCACATCAATCTGCCGTAACATTTCAGCAACAATTCAGAATGAAATGTCTGCAGTGTGTGAAGAAACTGTTGACTGCGTGCAGGAGAGTTTCATATGTAGCCCACCGAAATCAACAAAAAGAGCAAACAGAGAACTGAACATACCACAACTGACCATTTGAAAGACCTTAATGAAATGGCTGAAGCTGAAGCCTTACCACTTGCAATTGCTGCAAGCACTGACTCCCAATGACAGTCAGACACTTTGAATTTTTGGCACAGTTGCAACAGCTTATGGAAGAGAATGGGTTTTTGTGTGAAACTCATCTTCAGTGATGAAGCCACATTTTTTGTGAATGGCACAACGAACATGCACAATGTGTAAATGTGGTGCTCCACCCCACTTCTATCATGATGTTTGTGAATTCTTAAACAAGAAATCGAGAAACTGATGGTTCAGTCAAGGAGGAGTTGTTAAACAGCAGTTCATGTTAGGGTCTCCACACCCTCCCAAACTAACCCTATGTTATTGTCTGGGGTTATGTGAATGATAGTGTTTTCATTTCCAGTACCAACAAAACTGCGAGTTCGTATCAGCAGTGCTTTTGAACAGATTAGCAGGGCCATGCTGTGCTATATGTTGGAAGAATTTGATTATCAGCATATCATCTGCAGAATCAGTAGGGGCACATATGTTAAAAAATCAGTTTTTCTTTGTGTGTGCAAAGACATGTGTCAGTACATAAAATAATATAGCAACAGCAAATATGTGAAATGGCTTCAGTCATTTGTAGTAACCTTGCACAGGGTTTCTGAAAGTTCTGTACGAATATAAAAATGAATTACTGTTGTTTTGTCTGTCTCATATCATTGCAAATTGCACAATTGTCAAATATACTTCACCATGTGATGAATTTGGAATGTTGTAGGTTGCTTATGAGACAAAGTTTTTCAATACCATCCCCATTAGTTTCCGACCGATCCTCCAAGCTGTTTCTGTTACTTTTGTTAAGACCAGCTAAAAACATGAGACTGGTTTTCTGTGTCTAACGCACTGAATTGAAGCTTGGATGCTTCCAGTATACTGAATTGTAAACAGAATTGTAGTGGACAAAATTTTGTCATCTGTGAGGCAAGCCCAGTATTTTAAAGGCATTCATGCTGCTTTCACTGTACATATAGAACATTTCAGATAACATTGTAGATCCAGTAATGTACATTCTGTGATAATGGAACTTCGTTTCATTTGTCTCACCATTCCTTCCTATCTAATTATGGTGGCTTCCTCAGTGACTGCATCATCTTCACTCTTTGCTTCAGTTGTTTATGAATCTTCCAATTGAACTTAATCATCACAACCTGTTTCCACTTAGGTCTTCATAATCCTAGTGAACTTCATTATTATGCTCTTCAAACAGCTTTCGGATTTGCTCAACATGTTTTGTGTTGAGGAGACTATAAGTCTTACTGTAGCCTGCCATGATCAAGTTAACTCATCTAAAATAATGCAATAAGATGCAGTATATCAATTTGATACTTGATATTCAGACAGCTGTAAGGAACAGTTAAATGATACAAAAAAATGCATTTTACATTCTGAAGTAGCTTCATATTGCTTTCAAAGTCATGTCATTAACCAAATAAATGTTCTGTTAAAATGAAATGAGAATGGACACATTGTAACAAATTGAACAATCAACACGTCTCGACAAATGTCATTCACCCCAATACTGAAGAACACAGCAGTGAAAAAGAGTCAGAGAAGGGAAATTAAGAATGAAAAGAAATGTTTGCTCTCTATTGTTCATAAATAATTACAGAAAAATTTTACATATATGTTTGATCAGCTGCACCTGACATAAGGTTAACGTTTTCTTTATTTTTGTGAATACCAAACAGGTACATTATCATGGTGCAAAGGCCATGAATTGTTTCACCACAAATTTAGGTGTGTGTGTGTGTGTGTGTGTGTGTGTGTGTGTGTGTGTGTTGATTGTTCAGCCTTGTGGCAAGAACTCATGGTGTACTATGCTAGTAACATTTAAGAACACATTGCACATAGCTTTCACATTAGACTGCCTTATTGAGCTTTATTTGCTCTTAGTGAACCAGAATGCTTCCACTGTGATGACTGAGCCTCAATTTCAACATCAGATCCATAAATTCCTTGTTTCATAAACTGTTATAACATGTTTAGTTTATTCAGCATTGTTGTTGACTTCATCTAGAGACTTGTGAGCAACTTACATTCAATGCCATTTTTGTTCAAAATTCAACAATATTTGAACAAGTTTAATTGTCGTGTTTCATATCCAAAACATATGAAAAAATATCATTTTGGAGCCCATTGATGAGTGAACATAATCAGTGACTTCTACAATTGTTATTCACTTTTTCCATGATTTTGTCAATTGATGAAGTGTTGAGGTGTTCAGAGTTTGTTATCTTTAATGTTTTCATGTCCTTCATGAAAATGGCTGTACCACCTGTAAAATTTTATTCTTTTTAATCTCTGAGTCAAAGTGTTCAGATAAATTATAGGATCCTCTCTGGTAACCTCCTATGTGCCTTTACACTAGAATATAAGAATTCAATTTGATCCCTACACAGCGTACATGAAAAATATTTCAACTTGCAGTTGTATCTTGGAACTGAACCATTTTGAGCATAGACAATGTAAAGATGACATCTTGAGTTGCAGATAAGGCACAACGAAAAGACTGTTACACATTTAGCTTTTGGCCAAAAACTTCTTCAAACCCCCCCCCCCCCCCCCCCGCCACACACACACACGTACGTACGTTCATATAAGCATGCACACTTCATACACATATGGTGGTCATTTGTGCATTAGGCATGAAAATTCATTTTTGTTCTTGTCTATTTATGTTTGTCATTTAGTTTTGCATGTTAAGTAGTACATCTGACTTCTGCCAGACATGCCATTTTATGTTGTTATAGTGAAATCCACGATATTATATACATGACTTTTTTTCCAGGTTGTATTTTGTCACTATATCTGTATATTTGTCATTACACATTTTAATTTACTAACAACAGTATACCAATAAAAGATGCAAATTCTGCCGTGAACATAAAACTGATGAAAGGTGACCATATCTACATCTGCTTCACAGCAGGAAGACTCATGTGTGATTTCAGACCCACAAAAGTCACATACTGGTAGTAGAAATAGACATTATGCTAAATGATACACCTTGAAAATTTTTTGGGTGTAAATGGTAACAGAAATGTAATCAAAACACAGATAAACTAAAATCAAAGCGCATTTTGACATAATTGTGTACTTGAAAATAAATGTTTAGTGCTTACTTACATTGCTTACTTTCACTGTGTTGTCTTATATAACAAGTGTGGCAATGCAGGAAAGTAGCGATTCCTAAAAAATGAGCACCTATGAATTTGTAGGAAGTAAATTGTTACACACTTTGCAAGCCTTTCCAAAGATTTTGGAAACAGCACACTTACTTGTTAGTAATCATGTACTTGCTACTGACAGTAAAAATTGGTTTTGTTGAAGAATATGTGACAGAAAATTAATTTCCTTCTATACTTGGCATCCATGTGTTGTTTGGTGCAGGGTTCTGTATTCTACTGCTAAGATCTTCAGCAAGCTCTCTAAAGTATCTCATTGTAGGAGATGCAAGCTTAAGCAGAGAAAGGTGCTCAGGTAGCCAATAAAAGCAGAACTTTATTACTACAGAGAAGTACACAATAATATGAGCAACAGAAACAGCTTTCTGGTGAAGGCAACATAGTGGTCATTGTGATCTACTGAGAGAAAATCACTAATACTATACAGTTCTTGAGCCGTAGATGCAGTCAGTTTAGGATGCACTGACGATGTCCACAGTTCTGAAGTCACATGCTGCATTCAGTGAAATATACTCATAGCACTTCTGACGTCAAACATCTATATCCAGGCTGTGACTTACACTGGCTGGCAAGCTTCTGGGTTGTGTGCTATAAAGACTGTCCGGGAAGGTGTCTTGCATCATGTGGCTTGCAGACGGAAGCTAGTACTAGCTGCATACAGTGATTATGGCGCTCCCAGTACTGCAGTGATTGTCACAGACTGCGCGTACTTGCATTTGTGAGACAGTGTGTCAATCTGGAACACTGTGTTGTGTGAAGCACCAGCCAAATGCCACATTCCTCTATCTGTAGGAGGAAATAGCAAAGCCATCTTGCTACATAAATGGTAGCTGTGGCTGAGATGGAAGACAAATATACGGCATTCCCATTAATCACAAAGAAAAAAGAGTACATATAAATTCAAAACAAAAACAAAATTGAAACATACCTGATTGATCATTCCTGCAAATTAGCCCAACTTTTAGATTTAAAGACTGGAAATTTATCTGCATGGAACGTAGCAGTGTTCATTGTTAAGTTACCTGTTCTTGTGATACAGTGCTAGCTACTGTTCTGTGATAAATATCAGTGTGGTCATGTAAGTATTAAGCTAGCAATAGGATGTACACAGCAGACATTTAAAACACTTGACCATTTAAATATAACAACATTCATGTGTCATTCTTAGTTTGAGGAGGCACAAGTAGTTCTTAGACATTCATTGATAGAAACTGCATTAAATTAACTAACAGCTGCTTTTCCTTGGTATAACTTGACTTGTTTCATACTCCAGAAAATTTTCCTCTATAAAGAGATTCAAGCAACACGAGTGACACAATGAATGATGGCCTAATGTGCATTCCTTATGGAACCATCAAAAATAGAATTGAATAATTTAAACTTTTAAAATGAAAGAGTGAGAAATAACTTTGTCAACTAGAAAGTCCTGGTAAAATTGTGAGTGTTTGTAAAATCCACAAGCCACAAATATATTTGATATTAAAGGGAGTTATCTATTTGATCTGGACATTTTTCCACCCCTATTTTATGTATGAAGCTTTCATTATCAACACATGCCTTTTTTTTCTTTTGTTAGATTTTATGGACCTTTTTCATTCTTCCGTTACATGTCTTATATTCCATGCTTTCAGTGTTTCTGGGCATTAGGTGCCTGCCTGGAGGTTGTCTTGGCCCTGCTGGTGATGCCAACACTTGGTTGGCGTTGGCTGCTGGCTCTATCTGCAGTTCCCGTAATAGTGTTTGCCTGTGTGACTCCAGTAAGTACAAATTAATCTCACATTTTATTTTCTACACTTGGTTTTTACAAGCAGTAATAATTTTTCGTTCATCCCATTTATTACCTATGTGTAATGAATAGAGATCCACCAAATGCCATGAAGTTGTCAGAATTATAAAATCAGAAGCTGTAATGGTAAATGACATAGCTCTTTGAATCAGAAGTATGGCAACAGTTGACAGTGCAGCTGCTGGAAGTCAGTCACCCTTCAGGTGATTCCATGTTAACTTAGTTTACCATAAGAATGAATATGAAGTCTTCCCCATGTAGTGACTGCTTTTTACCCTCAACAGTTGTGGTAACTGAACAACTGTAGCTGTAGGTCTATAAAGAACTAGTGACGGAAAACCTTATTGTTCCTAGGAAGTTAATACTTGTACTCTTGTAGTGATTTAAAAATTTCGCTTTTGAAAGACGAGTGGAAGCAGGAAAAACAGATACATGCAAAGGGTGGGGTTCTTATGATTTCACATAAAATTTATATGTGCATTTGGACAACATCCATACAGTATTGATTGCCTATGACTGGATAAAGAAATAAATAAGAGGTGAGATTATTGTGTGTTTATGAAGATTGTTGTTGTTATAACATACTTGTTGCCTTGGGTACCTATGTTGTCAAAGAAAAAATATGCCTCCCAAAAGGGACTAGGCAGAAATAAGACAGTGGCCCTGGGTAAGATACGTACATGGAGTAACGTGACAAAAGTAACATAAATTTACTGTGAGAAAAGGTATTAAAACTGTTTTAAGTTCATAATGAAGCGCAAGAAAGCCAAGTTCATAATGAAGTGCAAAAAAGCCATTAGAAGCCCGTATGGAAGATAATGTGTGAACCAGAAAGAAATTGGGCATTCTGAACTAATAGACACATAAATGCAACATATTGACCCAGGGAAGTATTACAGGAATAATTTTCTGTAAGTGTCTATCTGGACAAAACCATTTGTGTGCTGTTTTTTGGGGCTCCGTATCTCAATTGATAAAAACAGAACACTTATAGTATCACTTTGCTGCCTCCCTGCCTGTCTGTCCATTGTTAAGACCCCTTTTTCTCTGGAGTGCATAGACGTATCAAGTTGAAATTCTAAGGTCTATGTGGAACCCTCAGAGTGCAAGCCCTATTTGCACTTTTCCCTTTTGTAAAACACTGGCATACTTTGTGAGAGTTTAAATAATTAATGTGGTAAGGAATGTATCCATAACTTTTCTGCGTAGTAAATGTTGGGACTAAATTTTGCCATTGAAAAGTGCTGTAAATGTTTATCCTGACACAGGCATTTTTAGTAATAAATTTGTTATTGAAAAGACAGAAAAATTAATTTAGTTTGCTTGTTTATTGGGTTTACCCCAGTTCGAGATCTATGAAGAAATTAAAGTTGGAGATTAGATAAACTCTCACCCAGTATATGTAAATAAGATAGCATTCTTGCCCAATCTGGGGAAGAATTGGGATAAATAAGAGGTTATGGAGAGGGCAGCAAGCAAGATTGCCCTTTTTATAAATGAACCAAAAATTGAACATTTTATCATTGACATGGATTAAGCATGGGTAGGGGTACAGCCACTGGTAGAGGATGAAAGGATCCTACAGCAGAATCACAGAATTTAATTGTCTGGAAACTATTTTCACAGAGAACCCAATGTGGTAGCTGAAATTAACAAGCAAATCTAAGACATACAGCATTCCAGAAAGATAAATATCTAAGGGCTGACAGTATATAACAGTTGGACTTAGATTAACACAGAAAATTACATGCAGAACATGAAATCTCTGTTGTATAAATGTAAATCTCAAATTATGCTGCCGTGAAGTAGGACTAGGTTTGGCTTGTGAAATTTTGTGGATCAAGTCAGGTTTAACTTCAATTCTCAATTCACAAGCTAGTGGCAATGCAAAACAGTGCTTTTGTTTTGACCTTGCACAAGTTAAAAAGAGGTAAACAATAAAGAAGTTTTTATTGACATAAAAAATATTCAGTAAATATTTGAATGTGCCACCCTCACACTACTGAAGCTCAAAATATTTCATTAGGTATATAAGATTATGTTAATAAATTATTGGTTATGCAAGTAATGAATGCAGATAACAGATCTCATAACATTTCTGAGAGATGACTCATAATTGATGTGATTTAAATATATTATAGGTACTTACTGGCAGTTTAAAAGTGGGAAATTCAAAATATTTGCAGTTGAAAGCTAAGTGCTTGAAGTTTGACAGCAGCCAATAACATTTGAACACCTCTTACAAAAATGATCTCTAGGCTCGAATAACAGTAACTACACAATTCGCATTAAATTTTTAACGACAAAATAAGTGTCATGCTACCTACAGGCACGTTGATGAAAAAGGCTAGTAGTATGTGTATGTAAGTTGCACTGTAGTTATCAGACAGTGGCTCAGTGGATGTGTCCTGGAACACAGTCCAGAAGATAACAGGTTCAGCTCCACACATCAGTGCATGTATATCGTTTTTTTGTTTTTGTTTTTTTTTCCGCTTGCTGCTTCTTTTGCCTTTGGCAGTGTTCGTTAATATGCCAAATGCTGAGTTCTTTAAGATATACAGTCTAACTACATTGCGTGGAAAGTACTGTAGCTACAGTATTTGATTCGTACAGTACAATATAGCAGTCAGTGCATCGGATGAGGAGGGGCCTGAAGCAAATGACAATATTCATTAGGAGAAGAGTGTGAAGCACATGCAGCACCAACTGAAAATGACGCAACGGTGAGAGCAGTGTTATTAATTGTGTATGCATAAAACAGTTTCAAAATTGGAAAAATTACAAAGTGACATTTTGAAAGCCTGATTTTCTTTTGTATATTTTAGTTCCAGTTCTTTAATTTATCTATCTACTTTCAGTATTACCATTTTTGCTTTGTGTTCCCCATGCAACACTGTACTTTATAAGTTCATGCTCAAGGCACTGTAATCTTTTCATAAAATTATTTGACATCAATAACTCTTTTTGTTTGACATGATTCTGACACAGCGGAATCTATAATAGAATCCTGGTTTGAGTGTTGCACATCTACCTGTAATTAGAGGTTATTTTTAGTTCAGAATACTTGATATATTCCTGTCAGTTAACTTTTGTACCAGTTTGATGTAAACACTCTCTCCTTTGTGTTCATTTTCATATTCGTCAATGAGGGAACAATATTTTCATTTGAAGTTATAGTCATCTACTCATTTACTGCGGGTTGAATGAACGAACTCTTTGTGTTGTTTAAATGTGTATTAGAATAAAAAATGAACAAGAATATAATAAGTAATATAATTAAGTGCTTTTTACACATCAAATTTTGTTTCAATAAATTTGTCTGTGCTTATTAAAATAAATACAAACCACTGTATTTAATTATGGGATGAAAAATTGTGGGTTCTGGCCTGCAGTCAACTTCTGTCCATTTTTCATAGGTCTGACAAAATTATCGTTTCCATTTTTTGCGCATTTCAGCCTTGAAATATTGTGACACTGTTTTTGTTTCAGTTTATGTAGCACATGTAATTACTTAGAGGTGAAATGTAATAATTGCAAAGTGTGCCTTAAAATTATATCATGTCATGTGCAAATGATTTCTTGGTCTTTCTTTCAATATTCTCAGAACACGTTTTCAAACATTTACAGCCGTGATTTTCCCCCTACGTCATGTCAGTTAAAGTCAACAGCAACTTATTGGTACTGCTAAATCGAAACTGCTTCTGTGGTTTCCCATATTAGATAATATTGCACCACCATGAGTTAGACAAGGAGCAGCAGCAGTGAGAGGTTCAAAAGTGTACGACTCATCAGAGCTCACTCCTGTAGAACCCGCTACAGAATATATGTGCCAGAAGACTTCAGTCCATAAAATCACCTTGGCCAATGCAAGATGCCGTTCTTATATTTGATGTGTGCCAAGTGTAGAGAAAGGTTTGGCAAAAGTTTCCTCCGGCAAATTCTCACCTTATTACAGATCCTACAAAATGTGTAAATGGATTTAGTCTCCCCAGGAACCTATACACATCTCTAAATTAATTCCATACAGGGGATCTAGGAGCCCCTATTGTGGGACTGTGGGGTCACTTTGCTAACTACATGACATCAAATTGAAGAGTATTACAAAAATTTCCCAGTGAGTTCAGTGAACTGCATTTGGTGACACCAAGATCTGTTTACTAGTTAAGTAATCTAGTTATTCAGTTAGAAATTTTAGAGTGTTAATTTTTTGTATTATGTTTGTCTTGCTTTGTAATTTTACATATATTTTACCATTTATATAAGAATGTAAAATGACCCTGTAAACCATATGGATATTATTATTATTATTAATAACAATAATAAAAATTGGCTCTAGATGTGTGGGGTGCTACTCAAACAACAGATATTGTATCAATATCCTGTATAAATGTAAGACATGCAATACTTGGTAATGACTTACTTAATGTCCTTGAATGTTACTGAAAAGCTTCAAGAAAAATTTTTATTTCATTAGGGGAGAGTATTTATATCTGCTACAATCCTGAATTCAGTGAAATACAAAAGAAATGAAACATGTGACCATTGAAAAGCAGGTTTTTCTATATCTGCTTGATTTTGTTCTTGTGGAAGGTTACTTAGCAACCCAAGAAGAATATTTAACAATGGACTCTGCTAGGGTCTGCTAGAGAATGGTATGTGGGACACCTGGCACTAAATAGCCAGAAACAGAAGACAAAACATTGTTTTTGTGCATGACACTCTGAGCTTCATTGTGGAATCATGACAACGATCATGGAGGTAGTGGATTTATCTGTCTCACTTTCCAAGCACTGAGGCTAGCCCAGGCTCCACTTTAACTACAGAAAGAGAAGAAAAATCCATTGATTTCAGTATTTATCAAGTCATTTGTACAATTATTCAATTTAGATCTCTACTTGTGCCATTGTTCTATTATGTTGATCAAACCACATTCTGCCATTCTTGTTTTCAGATATTTATACTTCATCAAATGTAGTCAGCTATGGACAATTCAACTCAACGCTTGTGGGACTATTACATTGATATCACATACTGCTAGATGTATTAATGTTGTTTCAGTAACATTAATTTTTTGTGAAAAATAGAAGTAAAAACTTCAATAGCAAACAACACCAACTATAATTTTGTTGGTAGGCAGTTTTGGCAAATCTAAATTGCCATCATGAGATCTGTAAACCATAAAGATCGTAAACTAAATTATAATCAGGACAGATAGGCAACAGTAAGATGGAGTATATATTTTCACAAACCAGCTTTACAGAACATACCTTCTGCAACCACATCCTCAGTACATCTCTATCTTCTGTACAATATGTCGTGTTAAGTAGTGACAAGTATTTGCAGTAACACGCAGGAATTTATGCATTGGCATGTCAATAATGAAACAAGATTTATGTAAAAGCAACAATGTTCTGAACTATCAGCAGGTGCCACTGTTGTAGTAATTATACAGAAATCGATCATAAATTGTAAAGCTAAGGAAGAAGATGCATTCAAGGAGTTAAAAAATGCTGTATGTAACTGTTAGTATGTAATAATATAACACAAGAAATCCAAACCAGAGTTTATTGCAGTAGCAAAATTCCTTATTTACTAAATATTTTTTCCTAAAATTTTCTGCACTACTACTGCATTTGTAGTCAAATAGTTACAAGGCGAGTATAGTGTGGAAAATATATCACTATTGCACAAGTTTAGAGAAGATCACTTTAAGTCTGTATGATAGTGTGTTCAGACACAATGTACAAAGAAGATGTCATAATGAAGGTAATAAGTGGGACATGTACTTCATGCATTGTCTGTACTCGTACCACACAGACTCAGAGTGATCTACTATAAGGTTATTCAATTGTGATGTATTTTATGCATTGTACTTGCCTTATAACTATTTAACTATAAAGACAATCGATAGTACAGTTGGTGTACAATAAATTCTTTTATAATCTTATAAGGAATTCAGTTTTAAACATTTTTATTAAAAAAATTTTAGGAAAATATTTTTTTATGAAGACGGGCTTGTGTATTTGGTGCAATATGTATGATATTTTATGTAAATCTTGGTTTTCTTATTGACTTCCAGATGCATCACTTTCTGTGTGTTACTGGAATGACATGTCTCAACTTGATGTGATATATTATACTTATGATGGGCATGTACTGAGATGCATATGCATAAAATATGTTGCATAAACCCATTGTGTGAAAATATTTACCCCGCCATTTTGTATCTGATCTGATTATGATTGTAATTTACAATCTATATTCTGTACAGATCTGGTGATGGCACCTTAGATTTGCTGGTAACGAAATAAAAAATAGCGATCTTGGCTGTTGATGAACGATGTCAAGCATTAATTTGTTTCCTCCTGTGAGGTGAGAAATGACATAGAAGCATGTGCATGCATGTTACATTCTGATAAAATATTGATATGAATGTTAACTTGCAAGCTAAAAAATTTCAACTCCTGTACTTGTACTTCTGTACTTATCAGAACCTGTAAAACTTGGTACCTGTTGCTAATTTTAGATTTGAATTACCTCCAACAAATGCTCTGACATGTCTAACAAACTACTCTCCTTGAAACTTTGAACACATCTCCCGACCAGAGCCACTGCAGCATTAAAATTTCTCTGTTAAAGTGGCTGCCAGAAAGTGCCAGGTATCACGTTGCAAGTGGCAAACCTGAAGTGGCCCTGGCCACACTGCAGCAAATTGCACACGAAAATGGTCGACCCGAATTGCCAGGACGTCTGGTGGTGGAATCGGCATCATCAGCTACCAAGCGTGGTCGTGTTACTGATCTCCTGTTGCCAGAGCTCAGGAGGACATCATTGCTGCTTTGGCTGATCTGGTCAGTATTCTGTAATAGATTTAGCTCTAAGGAAGAGATGCCTCAAAGAAAAGAGTATATTACTATTACTGTGTGTTTAGTTTTATAGACAAAATTCACAATAAATGATGAAAATTTTCACACACTTTTTAGAAATTATATTTATGGCTACTTGCTGGCAGTTTACAGATTTCAAAATTGGTTAGCTGTTTCTGTTAAGTAAATCTTGTACAATATAGTAGTAGGAGTTGTCAAGAAGAAACAAATTGTCACTGTGTCATATATAATGCAATCTAGACAGAAAATTACAAATAAAATACTGTTAAAGATGATTGAGTGATTTTGTGGAAACTTTGTCTTCAATTGAGAAACAACTTTATTCCACCTTTATTCCATCTTTAAGAAAATGCTTCTACTTCTCTCTGTTAGTATGATATTTATTTCTGTAGGCTGGTTATTGAAAAGTTTTGTGGCTGTGTGTGTCACTGCTTTTTATGCAAAGTTAATTCATGAGAGTACAGTCTGGGAATAAATGTAGGCTGTATTTGATTTTGCCAACTGCTTAAACACATACCTCACAGAAGCACAGTGTGAATATCACAAGCAAATGATTTCTTTATTTTGCACAGTGGATATTTTTGATGAATTGAACAACCAGACTCAAATAATACACTGTAGGAGATGAGTGAGAGAAAATATAAAATCCACTAACTTCCTAATTTCACTGGTCCCAAAATTGACAATTTTTCTTATGGTGAAACCTGTGTGTCTTTATAAGTTTAATTCTTTATCAGCATGTTCACCCAAGAAGTTAGAACTTCCTGCGATGTGTCTTACTTCTTACTGGTGTTCTGCATGAAAATTTGCAATACCTAGGCATTTTTCATAATGCGCATTACGGGGGGGGGGGGGGGGGGGGGGTTATTTTATACTTCATGTCCACTGAAAGAAAAGTTCATCAATTGTTACTGAATTATATTAACATGCATTTTAAAGAGGTACTGACGTGTAAGTAGCATCCAGAACCTGAAAATACCTTTGAGTACACATATACTACTGACTTTATAACCACCACAAAAATTTAAAAATGCAAATTTCATTCATTGTTGTTGACTTCTACTCTCAACATACTTTTTAAAGAAATTTTAATGCGTAAGTTTAATCCCTGAACCTGGAAATATTGAATGCGACATACAGTGAAAAAAATATAATAGAAGGAAACATACCACATGGGAAATATATATATATATATAAAACAAAGATGCTGTAACTTACCAAACGAGAGAGCGCTGGTATGTTGATAGACACAATAAAAAACACACAAACAAATTTCAAACTTTCGCAACCCAAGGTTAATTCATCAGGAAAGAGGGAAAGACAAAAGGATGTGGGTTTAAAGGGAGAGGGTAAGGAGTCATTCCAATCCTGAGAGCGGAAAGACTTACCTTAGGAGGAAAAAAGGACACGTATAGACTTGCGCGCGCACACACACACACACACACACACACACACACACACACACACACACACACAGACACAGGCAGACACATGTAAATGCAAAGAGGTTGGGCAGAGATGTCAGTCGAAGCGGAAGTACAGAGGCAAAGATGTTGTTGAATGACAGGTGAGGTACGAGGGGCGGCAACTTGAAATTAGTGGAGGTTGAGGCCTGGTGGGTAACGGGAAGAGAGAATATATTGAAGGGCAAGTTTGCATCTCCGGAGTTCTGATAGGTTGGTGTCAGTTGGAAGTATCCAGATAACCCGGACGGTGTAACACTGTGCTGGCCGTGCACCAAGGCATGTTTAGCCACAGGGTGATCCTCATTACCAACAAACACTGTCTGCCTGTGTCCATTCATGCAAATGGACAGTTCGTTGCTGGTCATTCCCACATAGAAGGCTTCACAGTGCAGTCATGTCAGTTGGTAAATCACGTGGGTGCTTTCACACGTGGCTCTGCCTTTGATTGTGTACACGTTCCGTGTTACAGGACTGGAGTAGGTGGTGGTGGGAGGGTGCACTGGGGTCGGTTACAATGGTAGGAGCCGAGGGTAGGGAAGGTGGTTTGGGGATTTCATAGGGATGAACCAAGAGGTTACGAAGGTTAGGTGGACGGCGGAAAGAAACTTTTGATGGAGTGGGGAGGATTTCATGAAGGATGGATCTCATTTCAGGACAGGATTTGAGGAAGTCGTATCCCTGCTAGATAGCCACATTCAGAGTCTGATCCAGTCCCGGAAAGTATCCTGTCACAAGTGGGACACTTTTGGGATTCTTCTGTGGGAATTTCTGGGTTGGAGGGGATGAGGAAGTGTACCAGGTCAGGATGCTAGTCGCGGGATGCGAAAGCTGTTTTCAGGTTATTGGTGTAATGGTTCAGGGATTCCGGACTGGAGCAGATTCGTTTGCCATGAAGACCTAAGCTGTAGGGAAGGGACCGTTTGATGTGGAATGGGTGGCAGCTGTCATAATGTAGGTACTGTTGGTTGTTAGTGGGTTTGATGTGGACAGCTGCGTGAAGCTGGCCATTGGCCAGATGGAGGTCAACGTGGAGGAAAGTGGCATGGGATTTGGAGTAGGACCAGGTGAATCTGATGGAACCAAAGGAGTTGAGGTTGCAGAGGAAATTCTGGAGTTCTTCTTCACTGTGAGTCCAGATCATGAAGATGTCATCAATAAGTTTGCACCAAACTTTGGGTTGGCAGGCTTGGGTAACCACGAAGGCTTCCTCTGAGCAACCCATAAATAGGTTGGCATACGAGGGGGGCTATCCTGGTACCCATAACTGTTCCCTTTAATTGTTGGTATGTCTGGCCTTCAAAAGTGAAGTGGTAGTGGTTTAGGGTGAACCTGGCTAAGGTAATGAGGAAAGAGGTTTTAGGTAGGGTACCAGGTGATCAGCGAGAAAGGAAGTGCTCCATTCAACAACATCTTTGCCTCTGTTCTTCCGCCCCGACTGACATATCTGCCCAACCTCTTTCCGGGACTGGATCAGACTCTGAATGTGGCTCTCCAGCAGGGATATGACTTCTTCAGATCCTGCCCTGAAATGAGTTCCACCCTTCATGAAATCCTCCCCACTCTACCAACAGTGTCTTTCCGCCGTCCATCTAACCTTCATAACCTCTTGGTTCATCCCTATGAAATCCCCAAACCACCTTCCCTACCATCTGGCTCCTACCCTTGTAACCGCCCCCGGTGTAAAACCTGTCCCATGCACCCTCCCATCACCACCTACCCCAGTCCTGTAACCCAGAAGGTGTACACAATCAAAGGCAGAGCCACATGTGAAAGCACCCACGTGATTGTGTTCATTAATGTGTAAGCAGCAAGCAGTTTAAATGGACTGCATCTTCCATCGGTAATGAGGTATGTATGCAAGTAGAATGAGTCATTTCTGCCGAGGTTCATCATTTATTCTGTTGTATGTATTGGGATGGCGATGTGAGTGATGGTGTTACAGAAAATTCAAGGCCAGTTGCACAGATGTGCAAAGCAGTTGAGGAAGACATGCAAGTGTGACTGATGGACTTGTTCAACATATTGACAAAGTTATGTGTGAAAGATGTTGGTTTACAGTTTCCAATCTTCTGGAAGATATGCCTCAGATTTCAATGTCAACCCTCCTTAACACTGTCACACAGTAATTAGGTTACTGTAAGTTGTACACTGTTGGTACCAAAAAGTCAAATTGATGTGAACAAAACTGAGAGAATATGTTCATTCTTGACATTCCTTCTGCTCTACCTTGAAGATGAAGAGAAATTCCTGAATAGTATCATGACTGGGAACAAGTCATGGGTGCAATATGTAAATTCTGAAACTAAGGAATGGTCCAAATAGTGGAGTCACACTCATTTTCCCAATAAGCCCAAAAATTCATGCAGATCTGTCAGACTGTAAAATGATGATTACAGTTTTTTGGGATCACAGAGGAATTTTGACAACAAATTTCATGAGAGTAACTCATGAGAATACTGCGACTTTGTACATTTATTGAGAGACACTTTCCAGTCTCAAATGGCACTCCAAAATAAACATGGCATGATTATCAAAGGAACACACTCCTTCATGGCAGTGTGTAGCACCATACTGTGAACTGAACGAAGGGAAAAATGAAATGATCATATGGCATTGTTGGCCGGGAGGCCCCATTCAGGGGAGTTTGGCCGCCGTATTGCCAGTCCTTTTTATGTGATGCCACATCGATGGCTTGCAAGTCAATGATGATGAAAATGATGGTGAAAGTCACACAACACCCAGTCCCTTGCAAGGAATCAAACCCAGGCCCTCTGCGTGGTAGGCGGTAACGCTACCACTATGCTACTTAAGCATACTGAATGAAGGAAAAACTCTACTTTTTACCAGGAGATTTTTAAACATTTTCCCAATAGTCTGGGCTTGGCACCAAGCAACTTTCATTTTTTTCCCTAAAATAAAGGCCTGGCTGACTGCTCAGCACCTCATGACCAGCCATAAGCTCAAAAACAGCGTCAACAACTGGCCAAAGCACAAGTGATGTTTAAGTCAGTGCCACAGTACAACAGATGTTTAGGATAAGGTGGTGGTGACTGTGGAGAAGTAATGTCAACATGTAAGTGCAGATTGTATATACATTTTCTTCTTCTAAAAAAAAAGGGGGGGGGGGGGGGGGCAGTGAGCAGTTAATTTAAGAATAGCGCTTGTACAATGTGCCACTTCTACTTCAGTGCTCATGCTCAGTGTAAAATGCAAACCACATATGTATTACTACTATTACATGAGGAAGGGGGAGCTTATTCTGCCCACAGACATTTCTCTCTCTGTCAGTCATTATGCTGGAAGTAGATTGCTTTCTCAGCTCCCTCCAAACCCTTCTGTTAACAACTAAGACTTCTTAAAAACCTTCTGAAATCGACATAAGGAGATGGACTACCAGACAGTTATTGACATCTGTGAAGTCACGCTTCTTGCAGAGAGTCCTATTAATGGCATATTTTAATCTGTGGGGAAACACTGTGTGATCATTTATATTATTCTCTTTTTCAGGACTGCATGTGCCTTCTGCTACTATGGCGTCGTCCTCATGACAACAGAACTTTTTGAGGCTGCAGATGGTACCTGTTCACTTGCAGCAACTGTCCTTCGTCCAGTTGACACTTGTAGTGCTGACTGTCGTGAACTTGCTGCCACTGATTACATGGATCTTCTCTGGACTACACTTGCAGAGTTTCCAGGTTTGTTTACTCATTAAAATAGGGAGGAAAATCAAAAGTATAGGTTGCTCTGTTAGCAAGTAAAACATTGACCATAGACTTGTGTGCACATATATTTTAGAAGTACACTTCCATAAATTAAATTTTGTGGTTTTCACAGATTGAATTTATTGTAAAAAAACCATTTTCATTTATTAGTGTTCATTCAGTTCAATCTTGATTGCCACTTGTCAGTCTGGAACCTTTACCAATTAGAACTAGTGGAGGTAGAGACGATACAAGTGAGAGCAACATCATTTCTTCTGTGCTGTATACAGAGATGGAGCAAGAAGAGGTGGGAATGAATGTGGTACATGAAGTAGTCATGTTCAGACACTGTACAAACACAAATATTTCAATGAAACATTCAGGAACAATGGCATAGATATTAAATCATTGTGCCACATAATCATTATTTACTTCAGTGCATTTTGTTAGTCATGGGATGAGTTTTTTAATACCTGCATTGTAGATGTCTCCTGCTAACTCCTTGAACTGCTTCTCCACTTCGATCTTCACTGCCCCATCATTAGAAATGTTCTTTCCACATACATATCCCTTCAATTTAGGAAATAAATGGTGGTCACTGGGCACAAAATCAGTACTTTGATAAGAGGAGTGGTGTAAAAGATTCCTACAAAGTGAGGTCATCAAGTCGTGCATTACTCAAGCGAAATGTGGTCTAGCACTTTCGTTAAGGAGGAAGACTCCCTTCGTCAGCGTTCCATAGTGTTTGTTCTTTATGGTTCTGTGAAGTTTCTTGAGGGCCTCACAGAAGTTTCTTGAGTTCCTCACATTATTGTACATAGTCAGTTATTTCTCCTCTAGGCAAGTATTCGACAAGCAGAACCCCTTTACTGCCCCAGAAAATGGTTGCCATAACTTCTTGATCTGATTACTCAGATTTGAATTTTTTTTGATGAAGGGGAATGAATGTGACACCACTGCACTGGTTGTCACTTGTTTTGTGCGGCGTGAATGGTAAACTCATGTCTCGTCCTCTGTCACTGTGAAATCAAGAAAAATCTCCCCATCACTCGCAAAAGGATTAGGAAACTCCTGTAGCTTTGACTCTGTTGATTTTGTGATCTGCATTAAGCATCTTCAGAACCCACAGTACACAACTTGCAATATCTTAGTCGATCGCTCAAATTTTCATGAACAATGGTTCAAGAAACTTCAGATACAGTTTGTATATAATCAATGGTTACATGGCAATCAGAACAAATATGCTCTTCAAAATTTTGCACCAGTTAATCAGTCACCACATACAGGCATTCACTTCTCTCTTCTTCATGAATTTCTGTTCGTGAAAGTGAAAATCCATACACGTTTGTCACATAATGCTGTCACATAACCACCTCTTCATACAACGATATGACTTTGCAATAATTCAAAGCCATGTTTATACCCTTGGCATTCAGCTAGTGTATCACAGCACACACTTCACACTTAGTGGGACATGGAATGAGAGCACTTATCTTTAACTGGCACCACAATAAGCATCACCATCAGCATAAGTATTTGTTTTAGTGTTGCTACCATACACAAACATGGTACTACCCATGAGAAACTTAATTCCATGGTAGAGCTGTAGGCCTTACAACTTTACTTTCTGGATATCGCTCATACTACACTGAAGAGCCAAAGAAACTGGTACACCTGCCTAATACTGTGTAGGGACCCTGCAAGCACACAGAAGTCCTGCAACATGACATGGCATGGACTTGACTAATGTCTGAAGTAGTGTTGGAGGGAATTGACATCCATGAAGCCTGCAGGGCTGTCCATAAATCTGTAAGAGTATGAGGAGTTGAAGATCTCTTCTGAACAGCACACTGCAAGGCATTACAGATATGCTCAGTAATGTTCATGTCTGGGGACTTTGGTGGCCAGCAGAAGTGTTTAAACTCAGAAGAGTGTTCCTGTAGCAATTCTGGATGTGTGGGGTACCACATTGTCCTGCTTGAATTGCCCAAGTCTGTCATAACACACAATGGACATGAATGGATGCAGGTGATCAGACAGGATGCTTACGTACATGTCACCTGTTAGTCATATCTAGAAGTACCATGGGTCCAATATCACTCCAACTGCACACGCCATTACAGAGCCTCCACCTGCTTGAACAGTCTCCTGCTGACATACAGGATCCATGGATTCATGAGGTTGTCTTTATACCACTACATGTCTATCCGCTCGCTACAATTTGAAACGAGACTCACCCAACCAAGCAACATGTTTCCAGTTGTCAGCATTCCAATGTCAGTGTTGATGAGGCCAGGCAAGGAGTAAAGCTTTGTGTCATGCAGTCATCAAGGGTACAAGAGTGGGCTTTCAGCTCCGAAAGTCCATACCGATGATGTTTCATTGAATGGTTTGCATGCTGACACTTGTTGGTGGTCCAACATTGAAATCTACAGCAATTTATGGAAGGATTGCATTTCTGTCACGTTGAACAATTCTCTTCAGTTGTTGTTGGTCCTGTTCTTGTGGGATCTTATTCCGGCTGCAGCGATGGTGCAGATTTGATGTTTTACTGGATTCCTGATATTCACGGTTTACTTGTGAAATGGTCATGTGGGAAATCCCCACTTTATTGCTACCTCAGAGATGCTGTGTCTCATCCCTCGTGCACTGAATATAACACCATGTTCAGACTTGCTTAAATCTTGATGCCCTGCCATTGTAGCGGCAGTAATTGATCTAACAACTGTGCCACGCGTTTGTCTTATATAGGCATTGCTGATTGTAGTGCCATAATCTGCCTGTTTACATATCTCTGTATTTGAAAATGCATGCCTACACCAGTTTCTTTGGCACTTCAGTGTTAAAAACTTCATTCATGTGAATTGTAAACAGAAGTTGACCTTGATAATTTTTATATTTTAGATATATCAGCTGTCTGCCAATATGCATTTAGCTGCACAGTCTGTGAATGTGAATTTTTGTGTGTAAAGTATCAGCATTATTTTGATAGTGTGATTAGTCAGATTTATCAAAACAAAAATTAATTAAATGAAACATTAGGTCGTGTTATACTGAAAGAAACACACAAAAAGCTGCATTTCATAAAATATTTTGGCTGCACAGGGTAAAGAATAAATTATTTCAACTTCACTGCCGTTTATGTGTGTTATCTCATTTCAGGTTTGGCCAAGAATTCTGCACAGTTAAGATTGTTCTTACTGTCTTATAAGACTCCTACCAGTTTAGCCTCAGTGCCTGTTACTTCAGTAAGAGGAAAATGTTTCTTCAAACAGCTAACGCTGATTAAATATTAACAAACATAATTTTATTCATTTTCAGACAAAAGCCTTATAAACTTTCACAAACTATTCTGGTATAGCATTAAAAAAAACTTTGCCAAAACATTTTTTGTTCATATTTACGTGCTAAAGTGATCGAAAAAATCCTCTTGTCTAGCAGGAACAGAGGTCAGGCAGTACCCAGCACCATTTTGACAAACTGCTGTATCTGGTGTCCTCTTACTCAGCTATTTTATTTATGCTGAGTGCTTGCTCTATATTAACAGTGCTACAGTTCCAAAAGATAATATTTATTAAAAAAATTGTCTTTAACGTAGGATGTTCACACATTGTGTTCTGTTTAGAAAAGACTCATTTAAAGATATTTGTAATAAGGACTATTTTTAATTAAATAACTCTCATAATAGCATGGGTTTGAATTATTCAGAACTGTTTTTAATTGAATAACTCACTTAATAGCAAAGCTTTGGTTTACTTGGATATTAGACCAAAATGTGTCTTTGCATTTAGTTATGACAAATATTGTATGTAGTGGTTCAGTTGTTCTGTTGTGCATGCACTCATGTCTCCAAACACCCTCCTCCTCCACACTTGCGCACCCTCCCTTCTCCTCCTCCTCCCCCCCCCCCCCCCCCCACACACTTATGTAGATTTACATGTGAGCTAGAACCTTTATCTAAAGACGCATTTATCTTCTTCTCAGGTATATTTGCCACTATATTTGTTATTGAAAGGTTCGGTCGAAGGAACACAATGGCTGTGCAGTTCGTGATTTTCACCATCTGTATTTGCTTCCTCTTTATTTGTACAAGCAAGTGAGTAATATTTTTAGCGTCACTAATATTATGCTTTTGCTATTTTATTCATTATGGCTGATTGCATAGTGTAGTCCAGATAATTCGTTCTCTGAATGTAAAAAAATCAGGAAACATTTGGTTTGAACCTTGACTTCTGTAATAGATTTGATGTTTATTCCCTTATTAATGGTGTACACAGTCTCTTAAATTTTCCTGCAGACTATAAAATTTTATGACATCCCAATTACAGCCGAGGGTTCCTGACATCAGTCCTCTTTTTGGCAAGGGGCATCATAGCAGGAGTGTTCCAAGCTGCATATGTGTATACACCAGAGGTAAGAAACATGTTAGGAGACCTCAATATTGATTATTTCATGTTGTTGATTTTTATGGATGTAAATGTTATATGAAGCAGCAGCACTTAATAGTTAAATTTTTATAATCAAAATTGGTTTATGTTGTTGGCATAAGCATATCTGAGCTGTCAGTTATTGTGGCTAATGATTTAGAAGAAAAGTTATTAGGATATACTGTAATGCAGGTAACTATCAATTACTTCCATGCTGGCAACTACTAAGCCATATGGTACTTTGACTAACATACTGTATGTGAATGCACAGTAACACCAGTTCAGATCCACCTTCAGTTTCCCAGATTTAAGTTTTCTGTGGTTTACCTAACTGGAAGACAAATGATGGGCTGATTCCATTGCAAAGGACAAAGTCAATATTCTTTCTGTGGCCAGCTTGCCTCACTGACGACCTCCTTTGCTTGTAAAGTATAACATTTCCAAATATTTTTCCAACATGGTTTCTATTAAAGAATTGTGCATATAGACAGGCATTTACTACATGTCATGAATAATGTTCATTTCTCTCTCTCTCTCTCTCTCTCTCTCTCTCTCTCTCTCTCTCTCTCTCTCCCCCTCTCCCTCCAGCCCTCTCCCCCCTCTCTCCCCCCCTCTCTCCCCCCTCTCTCCCCCTCTCTCTCCCCCTCCCCCTCCCACATTCCCCCCTCTGCCCCACTCTCCCCTTGCACCTCGCCTCCCCCCCTCCCACATACCCCCCTCTGCCCCACTCTCCCCTCGCACCTCCCCTCCCCTCCCCCCTCCCACCTTCCCCCCTCTGCCCCACTCTCCCCCCGCACCTCCCCACCCCTCCCCCCTACCCACACAACCTCCCCCTCCCCCCTACCCACCCCGCCTCGCCCTCCCCCTACCCACCCCGCCTCGCCCTCCCCCTACCCACCCCGCCTCCCCCTCCCCCTACCTACACCGCCTCCCCCTCCCCCTACCCACACCGCATCCCCCTCCCCCTACCCACCTCGCATCTCCCTCCCCCCTACCCACCCCACCTCACCCTCCCCCGTACCCACTCCGCCTCCCCCTCCCCCGTAACCACCCCGCCTCCCCCGTACCCACCCCGCCTCCACCACACCCACCCCGCCTCCCCCTCCCCTGTACCCACCCCACCTCCCCCTCCCCTGTACCCACCCCGCCTCCACCTAACTACACCACCTCCCCCTCCCCCTAACCACCCTGCCTCCCCCTCCCCTACGTCCTCTGTCTCTCTCGCCCCTCTGTCTCCCTCGCCCCTCTGTCTCCCTCCATCCTCTCCTCTCGTACACCCTACCCTACCCCCTCTCCTTCCCCCTCTCAATCACACACTCTCCCCTCCCACCCCTCTCTCCCCCTATTACCCCCTTTCCCCCTATTACCCACTCTACCCCTATTACCCCCTCTCCTCCTATTACCCCCTCTGCCCTTATTACACCCTCTTCCCCTATTACCCCCCTCTCCCCCTATTACACCCTCTTCCCCTATTACCCCCTCTCCCCCTATTACACCCTCTCCCCCTATTACCCACTCTCTCCCTACTACCCCCTCTCCCCCTATTACCCCCTCTCCCCCTATTACCCCCTCTCTCCCTATTACCCCATCTGCCCCTATTACCCCATCTCCCCCTATTTCCCCTCTCTCCCCCTATTTCCACTTTCCCCCTCTCTCCCCCTATTTCCACTTTGCTCCTCTCTCCCCCCTCTCCCACCTTTCCCCCCGTCTCACCCTATCACCCCCTCTCTCTCCTTATCACCCCCTCTCTCTCCTTATCTCCCCCTCTCTCTCCTTATCTCCTGCTCTCTCCTCCCCCTCTCTCCCCCTCTCTCCTCCCACCCCCTATCCTCCTATCTCCCCCCTCTCTCACCCTGCCTCCCCCTCTCTCACCCTGCCTCCCCCTCTCTCGCCCTGCCTCCCCCTCTCTCGCCCTGCCTCCCCCTCTCTCGCCCTGCCTCCCCCTCTCTCGCCCTGCCTCCCCCTCTCTCACCCTGCCTCCCCCTCTCTCACCCTGCCTCCCCCTCTCTCACCCTGCCTCCCCCTCTCTCGCCCTGCCTCCCCCTCTCTCGCCCTGCCTCCCCCTCTCTCGCCCTGCCTCCCCCTCTCTCGCCCTGCCTCCCCCTCTCTCGCCCTGCCTCCCCCTCTCTCGCCCTGCCTCCCCCTCTCTCGCCCTGCCTCCCCGTCTCTTGCCCTGCCTCCCCCTCTCTCGCCCTGCCTCCCCGTCTCTCGCCCTGCCTCCCCGTCTCTCGCCCTGCCTCCCCGTCTCTCGCCCTGCCTCCCCCTCTCTCGCCCTGCCTCCCCCTCTCTCGCCCTGCCTCCCCCTCTCTCGCCCTGCCTCCCCCTATCTCGCCCACCGCAATCCCCCCACCGCACTCTCCCCCCACCGCACTCTCCCCCCAACCGCACTATCCCCCCAACCGCACTATCCCCCCAACCGCACTCTCCCCCCAACCGCACTCTCCCCCCAACCGCACTCTCCCCCCAACCGCACTCTCCCCCCAACCGCACTCTCCCCCCAACCGCACTCTCCCCCCAACCGCACTCTCCCCCCAACCGCACTCTCCCCCCAACCGCACTCTCCCCCCAACCGCACTCTCCCCCCAACCGCACTCTCCCCCCAACCGCACTCTCCCCCCAACCGCACTCTCCCCCCAACCGCACTCTCCCCCCAACCGCACTCTCCCCCCAACCGCACTCTCCCCCCAACCGCACTCTCCCCCCAACCGCACTCTCCCCCCAACCGCACTCTCCCCCCAACCGCACTCTCCCCCCAACCGCACTCTCCCCCCAACCGCACTCTCCCCCCAACCGCACTCTCCCCCCAACCGCACTCTCCCCCCAACCGCACTCTCCCCCCAACCGCACTCTCCCCCCAACCGCACTCTCCCCCCAACCGCACTCTCCCCCCAACCGCACTCTCCCCCCAACCGCACTCCCCCCCCAACCGCACTCCCCCCCCAACCGCACTCCCCCCCCCCAACCGCACTCCCCCCCCAACCGCACTCCCCCCCCAACCGCACTCTCCCCCCAACCGCACTCCCCCCCCCAACCGCACTCTCCCCCCAACCGCACTCCCCCCCCCAACCGCACTCCCCCCCCCAACCGCACTCCCCCCCCCCAACCGCACTCCCCCCCCAACCGCACTCCCCCCCCCCAACCGCACTCCCCCCCCAACCGCACTCCCCCCCCCAACCGCACTCCCCCCCAACCGCACTCCCCCCCCAACCGCACTCCCCCCCCAACCGCACTCTGCCCCCCTCCGCACTCTGCCCCCCTCCGCACTCTGCCCCCCTCCGCACTCTGCCCCCCTCCGCACTCTGCCCCCCTCCGCACTCTGCCCCCCTCCGCACTCTGCCCCCCTCCGCACTCTGCCCCCCTCCGCACTCTGCCCCCCTCCGCACTCTGCCCCCCTCCGCACTCTGCCCCCCTCCGCACTCTGCCCCCCTCCGCACTCTGCCCCCCTCCGCACTCTGCCCCCCTCCGCACTCTGCCCCCCTCCGCACTCTGCCCCCCTCCGCACTCTGCCCCCCTCCGCACTCTGCCCCCCTCCCCCCCTCCGCACTCTGGCCCCCTCCGCACTCTGGCCCCCTCCGCACTCTGGCCCCCTCCGCACTCTGGCCCCCTCCGCACTCTGGCCCCCTCCGCACTCTGGCCCCCTCCGCACTCTGGCCCCCTCCGCACTCTGGCCCCCTCCGCACTCTGGCCCCCTCCGCACTCTGGCCCCCTCCGCACTCTGGCCCCCTCCGCACTCTGGCCCCCTCCGCACTCTGGCCCCCTCCGCACTCTGGCCCCCTCCGCACTCTGGCCCCCTCCGCACTCTGGCCCCCTCCGCACTCTGGCCCCCTCCGCACTCTGGCCCCCTCCGCACTCTGCCCCCCTCCGCACTCTGCCCCCCTCCGCACTCTGGCCCCCTCCGCACTCTGCCCCCCTCCGCACTCTGCCCCCCTCCGCACTCTGCCCCCCTCCGCACTCTGCCCCCCTCCGCACTCTGCCCCCCTCCGCACTCTGCCCCCCTCCGCACTCTGCCCCCCTCCGCACTCTGCCCCCCTCCGCACTCTGCCCCCAACCGCACTCTGCCCCCAACCGCACTCTGCCCCCAACCGCACTCTCCCCCCAACCGCACTCTCCCCCCAACCGCACTCTCCCCCCAACCGCACTCTCCCCCCAACCGCACTCTCCCCCCAACCGCACTCTCCCCCCAACCGCACTCTCCCCCCAACCGCACTCTCCCCCCAACCGCACTCTCCCCCCAACCGCACTCTCCCCCCAACCGCACTCTCCCCCCAACCGCACTCTCCCCCCAACCGCACTCTCCCCCCAACCGCACTCTCCCCCCAACCGCACTCTCCCCCCAACCGCACTCTCCCCCCAACCGCACTCTCCCCCCAACCGCACTCTCCCCCCAACCGCACTCTCCCCCCAACCGCACTCTCCCCCCAACCGCACTCTCCCCCCAACCGCACTCTCCCCCCAACCGCACTCTCCCCCCAACCGCACTCTCCCCCCAACCGCACTCTCCCCCCAACCGCACTCTCCCCCCAACCGCACTCTCCCCCCAACCGCACTCTCCCCCCAACCGCACTCTCCCCCCAACCGCACTCTCCCCCCAACCGCACTCTCCCCCCAACCGCACTCTCCCCCCAACCGCACTCTCCCCCCAACCGCACTCTCCCCCCAACCGCACTCTCCCCCCAACCGCACTCTCCCCCCAACCGCACTCTCCCCCCAACCGCACTCTCCCCCCAACCGCACTCTCCCCCCAACCGCACTCTCCCCCCAACCGCACTCCCCCCCAACCGCACCCCGGTTCACTCCGCCCGCCGACCCCCTCCGCACGCCGCCCCCCTCCTCCCCCCGGCTCACTCCGCCCCCCTCCTCCCCCCGGCTCACTCCGCCCCCCGACCCCCTCCGCACGCCGCCCCCCTCCGCACTCCTTCCCCCTCCGCACTCTCTCCCCCTTTTCACTGCCCTCCAACCGAACTCTCCCCCCAACCGCACTCCCCCCCCAACCGCACTCCCCCCCCAACCGTACTCCCCCCCCAACCGCACTCCCCCCCCAACCGCACTCCCCCCCCAACCGCACTCCCCCCCCAACCGCACTCCCCCCCCAACCGCACTCCCCCCCCAACCGCACTCCCCCCCCAACCGCACTCTGCCCCCCTCCGCACTCTGCCCCCCTCCGCACTCTGCCCCCCTCCGCACTCTGCCCCCCTCCGCACTCTGCCCCCCTCCGCACTCTGCCCCCCTCCGCACTCTGCCCCCCTCCGCACTCTGCCCCCCTCCGCACTCTGCCCCCCTCCGCACTCTGCCCCCCTCCGCACTCTGCCCCCCTCCGCACTCTGGCCCCCTCCGCACTCTGGCCCCCTCCGCACTCTGGCCCCCTCCGCACTCTGGCCCCCTCCGCACTCTGGCCCCCTCCGCACTCTGGCCCCCTCCGCACTCTGGCCCCCTCCGCACTCTGGCCCCCTCCGCACTCTGGCCCCCTCCGCACTCTGGCCCCCTCGGCACTGTGGCCCACTCGGCACTCTGCCTCCCGTCCCCCTCCGATCTCGCCCCCTCCGTCAGCCTCCGACCTCGCCCCCTCCACCCCCGCCCTCCTCGACCTCGCTCCTCCGCCCCCCGCCCCCTCTGCCCCCCGCCCCCTCCGCCCCCCTCCGCCCACCGCCCCCTCCGCCCCCCTCCGCCCACCGCCCCCCTCCGCCCACCGGTTCGCTCCGCCCGCCGACCCCCTCCGCACGCCGCCCCCCTCCTCCCCCCGGCTCACTCCGCTCCCCGACCCCCTCCGCACGCCGCCCCCCTCCGCACTCCTTCCCCCTCCGCACTCTCTCCCCCTTTTCACTGCCCCCTCTCCCCTGTATCTCACACCCCCTCTCTCACCTCCACCCTTCCTCCTCTCACCACCCCCTCTCACATCCACTCTGTCCCCTCCGACCACCCCCTCTCACATCCACTCTGTCCTCTCCCACCACCCCCTCCCACATTCACTCTGTCCTCTCCCTCTGTCTCACACCAACACTCTCTCTCACTCTCTCCCCTCCCCTAACGCCCTCCCCTCCCATCTCCCTCTTCCCTCCCATCTCCCCCTCCCCTACCCCTCCTCTCCCATCCCCCCTCCACTGCCCCCTCCCCAGTCCCCCTCTCCCCTCCCATCTCCCCCTCCCCTACACCCTCCTCTCCCATCCCCCGTCCACTGCCCCCTCCCCAGTCCCCCTCTCGCCCACCGCTCTCCCCCACCCTGCCTCTCACCCCGCCCCCCGCCCCTCTCCCCCACCGCTCTCCCCCACCCTGCCCCTCACCCCGCCCCCCGCCCCTCTCCCCTCCCCTCTCCCCCACCCCGCCCCCCGCGCCTCTCCCCTCCCCTCTCCCCCACCCCGCCCCCCCACCCATCTCCCCCACCCCTCTCCCCCACCCGCCCCGCCCACCCCTCTCCCCACCCCGTCCCCCACCCTTCACCCCCTCCCCTCTCCCACCCTCCCAACTGCTCTCTCGCCATCGCCCATCCGCGCGTTTGTGTGTGTGTGTGTGTGTGTGTGTGTGTGTGTGTGTGTGTTTAGGGGGCACTGTTTGTTCTGCATCTGCATTGTGGTTTCATTATGTTGAATTGGGTTGCTTGCTAGATTTTCACCAGTTTTAAAGGTAGCAGTATAAATCAAAACGAGCAGTCTTTCTCCTTCCTTCCACCCCTCTCTCCTCCACCCTGACACTGGTAATTTAATAGTGCTTAATTTATTTGTATGTTAGCTGCATCAATTGTCTCTCTTGGGAAATACATTAACTTTGTAAGAAAATAATACTTTATTTTGTAAACTTCCTATAGTCCTTAAAAATGTTTTTATGTACATTCCTATCGTTAATTATAACAATATATATATATCTTTTCAAAGGTGTATCCAACCCCTCTCCGAGCTGTTGGTGTAGGTACCTGCAGTGCCATGGCAAGATTAGGGGCAATGGTTACACCATATGTAGCCCAGGTCAGTAATTCAGTGTTAAAGCAAGTAACTCTATCAAACTAAACACGCGATCTAGTGTAGAGTGTACATTGTGAAACTTCATGCTAGGTGAAGAGTGCGCAAGCACTGTCTTATACTGAGGAATCTGTTCCTGTAATCATCTGTGAGCAGTCAGATGTGTTTAA
This sequence comes from Schistocerca gregaria, assembly GCF_023897955.1. Taxonomy (NCBI): domain Eukaryota; kingdom Metazoa; phylum Arthropoda; class Insecta; order Orthoptera; family Acrididae; genus Schistocerca; species Schistocerca gregaria. Next base: position 265,051,880 of record NC_064927.1, read on the forward strand.
AATATTAAGGTGTTAGATTTTTCTCTTTAATCTTGTAGTATCCATTCTTACTTAATATGTTATATGATATAACACAATGAATGGAGTGAGTGAATGAATGAATGAATGAATATGCATCTGTATTGTGGTATATTGTCCCTTAACTCGGACTATGAATCAACATAAAACTGCAAACACAGTTGTATCAACATACACCACTTTTACAGTGTCATTACTACTTCTGAGTGTCAGGGAATCACTCTTAAAAATAAGTAGTTCAATGTAGCACAGAATAACTTCTACTTTATATTTAAAAAAATGAAATTTTTGTTGGACCCGTAATTATTTCAAAGTGTTTGGAACTGTGACTATTGATGATTCAACCATATCAAGTACTCTGTATCCTTACATCAATGGTAAATACTGTATAAGTGGAATAATGCCAGTATTAATGATTAAAGGAACTTTGCCATCCCTGGTCAGTAATAAATGGCTTGCTGCAGAACTTCTCTGCACCTAAGAGTTTTGCCTACTGAACTTGCCCATCATCATCATCATCATCATTTAAGACTGATTATGCCTTTCAGCGTTCAGTCTGGAGCATAGCCCCCCTTATATAATTCCTCCATGTTCCCCTATTCAGTGATAACATTGGTGCCTCTTCTGATGTTAAACCTATTACTTCAAAATCATTCTTAACCGAATCCAGGTACCTTCTCCTTGGTCTGCCCCGACTCCTTCTACCCTCTACTGCTGAACCCATGAGTCTCTTGGGTAACCTTGCTTCTCCCATGCATGTAACATGACCTCACCATCTAAGCCTGTTGAATTGGACAGGTCTTGCACTTAGGTCTTCTTCAGGGATATGGCCTTTGCAGCAAGGGGTTGGGAATGGGAGTGGCATAGGACCTAGATGTTGCGTAGGTTGAGTGAGCAGTGAGATAGCATTTCAGGAGTAATAGAAAGGATTGGTGGTAGAATGTCCCTCATTTTCCAGGATTCGTAACAGATAGTTGAAGTTTAGTTGAAGTTTAGTTGAAGGATGTAGTTCAGTTTTTCCAGTCTGCAGTGATAAGTGGATGATAAAGAAGATGCTACTTTTCCTTTTTGGCTGGTTCTTGTGGATGGTGGGAGGGTTAGGTGTGTATGAGGATGTGGTGCAGGAAACCTATTTGCTGACTAGATTTGGGGGGGGTGGGGGGGGTGTCGGCAGATACCTGTTTGTGAAGGCCTTCAGCATACTGGGCAATAGAATTCTCGACACTGCAGATACAACATCCACGGCTGGTCAGGCTAAATGGGAGTGATTTTTTGAAGTCTGTTACTCATGCTTGTTTTATAGATCTCAAATATAAATTTCAGAATAAGAAAAATTCCAAGTTGTATATACATTGTCTGTAATTGTTGAATTCGTACGATGCACAATGAGATTGACAATGAAGAGGGGCTGTAGATTGTGAAGGGGTGAAGAACGGCAACAACTCATGTATATGTGGTGCATAGGCACATGTAATGAGCCTGAGACTGGACTAGCTTTTGAAATAGTGTTATTTTTTTGTGTAAGTACATTAGTGATCACACCTGATGACACTGGTGCCCAGATGTGCTGCAAGTGGATGCATATGAGTGAATGTGCGTGTGAAAATATAAGATCAATTTTCTCTAGAGCCATGAATGAAAATGTAAATAATGTGGTAACTGGTGTACATTCTCCCAAAGAACTATTTCAGTGTATGGTGTAAGAATTGACAGTTACAGTATTGTGAAACAGTTCCCTGGTCCAGTGAAATGCCGACTTCAGACAGACAGTCACTTCTGCCATTATTGTGAACATTTATTCTGACACTCTTCAACGTGTAACACCATTGGTGTTAACACCTCTGTGCATCATATTTGTTCTGTATACAACACCCAAGATAAAATATTGCAGAGGTAAAATAGACCCTTCATTGAGATCTCTGGGCAGGGCAGGATGTTGTCATCAGAACATAGGAAATGAGTGACTAAAGCAGTAAATGAGTTTTGCTATTTGGGAAGCAAAATAACTGACAGTAACTGAAGTGGAAAGAATATAAATTGCAGATTTGCAGTGGCAAAAAAATCTTTTTATGAAAAAGAGAAAAATGTTGGTGTATAATGTAATGAATTTAAGTTTTAGGAAACTTTTTCTGGTAGTATTTGTCTTGTGTGTAACTTTGTATGATAAATAGTATAAACAAAAAGAGAGAAGAAACTTTCAAAAAATGGGTATTACAAGAGAATGCTGAAGATTAGATACATGGAAACTCTAATAACTCGTACAAAGTGATGTACCCTCCACCATTTGCTTCAGTGGTTTGCAGTGAACAGATGTAGATGGGTAACTAATAAAAAAGTGCTGAATGTGATAGGGGAGAAAGGAAATTTATTGTGTAATTCAGTAATGGAGAGAAGTGTGGAGGGTAAAAATTATGATGTGATATCAAGTCTTGACTACAGTAAGCAGGTTTAAATGGATGTAGGTTGGAATAGTTATGCAGAGATGATGAGATTTATGCAAGTTAGACTAGCATGGAGAGCTGCATCAATCCAGTCTTTGAACTGATGAAGAGCAACAATGAACGTATGTAATTTCGGATCAGTCTTCGGTTATAGTAACTTTCATTGCAAAAGAACTTTTGTAAACATTTTACTTCGGGCATCCTGTAATGTGCGTTGTCTATTTCTACCAGCAGTAGAAGTGGGTGTTTGAAGGTTCAGACAGTACTCAGGAGAATTTACATATTGCTCCTGGTTTGTGTAGTGCTGTTATATAGGATGTGCATACTAAATATATGTATCAGGAGTCAATGACGCTTTGATGTTATATTTCACTGTGTCAGGTGTTTATTTTGGGTTTCCTAATCTGAATTTAACATTAACATTAACTTTAGATATGTGTGTTAACTTTAGATATGTGCTAATCTTAATGGTATAAATTGGTGTCTTTGTCTTTATTTTATTTATTTACTTTTAGTTGTGAGTCTTTTTTTTTTAGGTCTTGATGCAGGCATCACTGATACTTGCTACAGCAGTGTATGCAGTGGCAGCCATAATGGCAGCCATTGCTTGTTTTCTACTGCCAGTTGAAACTCAAGGAAAGGAGATGAAGGATGCTGTTGCATCCAGACGAAATCCTTCTCCTCGTTGATACTGCATAGTAATTTAGAGTAATTTGTTAGTTATAGAAGTAGATGAAATTACAAGTCTCATCAAAGATAATGTGATACCGGGAATTGGGAGCCCCATAGCAATGTTATATGGGGTGACACAGTAATTATTGTGTTGCTGCTGTAGTGGCCAAGAAAGACCAAAAATGGGAAGCAGTGGATCATAAACTTGATATTAACATTTCTTTATTATTAAGAGCTTGAGAGCATAGTTGATTACGCATGAGAAAATTATTATATATTACTTATTGACATGCCTGTTATTGACTAGAGTTCAGAAGTGCTCAAACTGGATTGAGAATTCATTGCAACTTTTTTTTTAAAATATGTTCAGATTTTGCACATATAGACCAGAAACATTTAACAATTTCATTGATTCATAATGATGCTGTGCCAACAACTTCATATTTACCACATTTCAATATTCTTGAAAAAATTTCTTAAATCATCCATGGAATGTATCAATGGCATCTGTGGCAGCAAAGAAACAAGTGTATCTTCTTTGAGTTCAGATGCAATAATGACTTTCAAAAGATTAATTCTGAAAGTCAGTTTGCCTGTTAACATGGCTAACAAAGTTAAAACAATCATAGACTTTGTATTTTGTTAGGGACACATATCAAAGATTGAATGACCTGCCCATGTTCCACAGTTTCAACAGACTATGAAAGTACATGAACGTAATATATGTATTAACCCCTCCATGAAGAACTAGATTGGCTGTAACACATCAAAATCATTTTATGGAAGCCATGAAGTTGTTGTAATAGTTAACAGTTGAATAACAAATGTTTCAAAAAGTATCACTAGATAACCTGTACTGCTGCACCCAAATGTTATCTCACTTCTTATTCTCTGAATTTTAATCATTGTGACATATGGTAGCTGTCCTCCTTGTCATGTAGTCATGACTTTTTCCAGTATTATGTGTTAGAGTATTACATCATGCACACAACTGAATACTTTACTGATTCAGTAAGTTTAACAAATGTTGTACTGTAATAGATAATGTTGAAATTGTGTGTACTAGCTGTACAATAACAATACAGAGCTCTTACTTCAGGGTGTGGAGTGAGATGAGTCATTTCTCAAAAAGTGTCTGAAAGAGATTTATTTAATGTTGTGTATAAATATATTTTGTGCATGTTGTTTCTCATGTAAATAATTTCAGTGTAAAATAGTTGCATTTATTAGGTGCACCTTACAGTTGTATAACTGCAGCCATTGCTGAAATGGAAAGAAATAAGCTCAAGGGTCTGCCCTGTATGATTGTAGTTTCAGTGAGTTTTGTGTTCTGCCATAAGGGTTATTCCTTTGTGATTTGTGATTCTTGCAGATGCAACAGTCTTCGAGACATATTATGAAATGAAATAAAGTAAAACAGTTATTAGTCATGGTAGTCTCTCTCTCTCTCTCTCTCTCTCTCTCTCTAGCCAATCTACATCTATTCAGGATGAGTCAGTGTACTGTGTGGGAGAAGGATGTGTAGAAACTAGTATCGGTTTCTCCTTCATTTATTCCTTTTGTTGCAATGGTCAGAAATTGTGACTGTTGAGGCACTTCCATAAAAGGCTGAATTCAATTCTGATCATTATGTGCAGTGTTTCTTTATTTCTTTTAGAACCTTCACTCACAGTCTCTTTAAAACCTTCTGTGATGCAAAAGGTCTTTCCTGTAATGTTCTTTTCCATACCACAATCAGTACATATAGGCAATTCAGATGAGAATTTGATAAGCAACTGACTTCATGGACGAATGATTCTTTGTTAGCCTTCCACTGAATCTCGACATAATATCTGACTAGTCCACAACCATATTTATGTGGATGTTTCAGTTTAAATTATTCTGGATGCATACCACCAAGAGATGAAATTTGGAATGGGTCTCAATGATCAATTGACAGTTTCTGTTTGTTGTATAGTTAAGTGTGATCTAAAAGTACCAAATTACAAATACAAAAGTAAAGTTTTACAAACAAAAATTACAAATCACAAATTAATCAACAAATTTAATAAATATCACAAAAAATAATGCTTTGACATAGCAGTCCACATTCACAGATCTATTTGAGTATTTGATGTTCTATTTGCAGCTTCAGTCATAGTAACATCACTCCGTTTCCCACATTATCTTCTCATAGAACACTATTGGACAGTGTTCTCTTTGGTCTGCTCTGCTGCTATGCAGTCACATTCAGGACTGTTCATGATTCCCCAAGTTATGTTATGTGGCCCAAGTTCTGATGTGACTTTTTTGTATCCTGTTTAGGTGACGTCAAATCTTCCTTGATGGCTTGGAATCTAGTATCAGTATGATTGAAAGACTTCCATCTCTCTTTTCGTGCTTCCTCCATCAGAAAGGATTACACTGCAATGATACATTATCTCCCCTCAGAATATGAGAGACTTCAGACAGGAGCATAGAGAGTTATCCAGTGGGCTGTGAATTGGAATTACTCTTCACAATATGAAGCTTTTTGTTTTTCAGTTGTGGGCTGATCTCATTTGTGGCATGGAGCCAAGGTGTTGGTGTGGTTGTTGTTGTTGCCATTGCTGCTGCTGTTATTGTCTTCAGTCCAAAGACTGTTGCTTTAATACAACTTTCCACACTTCCCTATCCTGTGTAAGTCTCTTCATCTCTCTGAAACTGTTGCAGCATACATCCATTTGAACCTGCTTACTATATTAAAGTCTTGGTCTCCCCTGCAGTTTTTGCTTCTACACCTCCATCCATCATCTATTTAACAATTTCTTGGTGTTAGCTTCGTCGTATGATCGCTGCCTTGATTCCTCAGGATGTGTGAATTGATTCTGTACAAGAATGCAGAACCGATAAATACTTTCATAAAAATCTTTCTAATACTAAAGATTAAATTAAGTCCATCAATATTAATTCTCTCTTCTAGGAAAACTTTTCCTGCTGTTGCCTGTCTACAATTTATATTCTCTTTACTCCTGGCGTAATTAGTTACTTTGATAAGTGAATAGCAAATCTCATCTACTACTATATCTGATTTCCTAATCTAATTATGACAGCACTAGCTGACATATTTTGCCTGCACTCCATTTACAGCTATAATGAATATTTGATATGTGGTCTTATATTCAGTAAGCATATATTTTAAATGCAGCATAACAATCTGGAACTGTGTCGGGAGTTGTAGCAAGACAATAAATGTGGAATCAGCAAGGCTCCCCCACCTGAAACCAATTGGATCTTAAGACCAAAAAGAATAAGATTGATTTTGCATGGACAGTGCTTGTGGGATGTATGTCGATTCTTGGAGGTTTTCCCTTACAGAGTGATGGACATGTCGTGTTTTGTAATCCTGCGACAAACTGCTGTCGGTGATGTATCTGTGTGACACTGTGAAACCATCTTTCCTTCTTTAAACTATGCCTTCTATTAATCATGCAGGATGCTCTTTTAACTCAGATATTTGTGACAGGCTGCTACTAGAAGAGTGCTCATTGGTTTTGCTTAATGTGTACAGAACCTGACAGGTACTCCATGAAGCCCAATAATCTCTTCACGAAGACTTGCCTATCTGAAATTTTCATATTCCTGTGACAGTCAGAACGAGAAACTGTACTCAGTAAAGCAGTTTAGCATTTTGCTCTTTAATTTATCACAGCCAGTGTTATCAATAAAGTGGAGGAATATAATGTGACTGGCTCTACATAAGGGAAAAACTTCTATTGTTCAACTTAATATATTTTTCAGAGCATAAATGCATTTGTGTAAAATAGTTAGAACTGCACACAAATACTAGAAGGTGAGCTTATGATACTGTAAGGACTGATTTATCTGTTTTAGTATTGTGATGAGATTTAGACATTTGTACTACTGGTATCCATTATTTTACATAGTCTTAGACTGCCTATGTGAAACAGAGAAAAGTATGGAGACAGTGGCCCTACCTGTTTAGCATTTCGGCTACATATCATCTGTTGGGAAATTTGTTAAATTTTATGTATTTCCTGGCTACTGTGCTTGATTACTGCTGCATGTGGAGTAAAAAGTTGTGCACAGGACTTAAAATTTGCAGCATTCCAAAGAGAAAGAAGTTATTTGTGTACTACGCTGTTTTGTATACTACAGGGTATATGCCCCTGTTCTTCATAAGTTACCAATGAAATTATTGTGTGTGTGCATTATTTGTCATGTTAACATGTTATATTGGGGAAGCTTTTTAATTAAAATATGCAGTATCAGAAAATTTTATACCTCCCATGGACTGTTATGTACTAAATCGTGAAAAAATTCCATTAATCTTATAATAATAGTTCTACAGTTCTTCATTAAATAAGTAAAATAGTTTGTAAGAATGTGTTAAGAGAGTTGATTGATATGAGAACTGGAAGTACAGTATTAATCATTAATCGTCACTTTCGCAGCAGCTACAAAGCTGCATTGTTTTATAATATCTGATGAGTATTTAACTGAATAATCAGGTATTGCTGTTGCTACAACTTATTTTTAAAATTTATGATACCCACTGTGCAGAAGACTTACATGTTGACCAAAGAGTATATTTAAGGGATGGTTTATTTTTGTGTAACATGAGTAACATTTTTAAGCCACAGACAGAAAGCTGTAGGTTATAAAATGGATCTTTTATATCGCTGCAGTATATGTGCTACTGTGAAACTTCCTGGCAGACTAAACCTGTCAGCTATGTAGGAGCTCAGACATGATGGAATCCTGCTTTATCAATTGAGTGATCCAAGTAGGACTGTCAAACTACTTTCTCAGGTTTAATTATGCCAGTTGTTGAGTTTGTCCATTTACTGTTCATAGTGATAAATTTTGTGTTATTTATGGTTTCATCCATGTATATGGTTTGCAAGGCTGCCATAACCAGAGAGATAGTACTGGAAACTTTGATTCATCTGCCACTGCTACCAATTTGGAGGAGGATTCTAAAATTCTTTCTATTCAGCAGTAAATTTCCATTCAGCAGTAAAATTGGTGGAAGAAAACTCCTATTATGCATGTGTACTGGCCATCTTAAAGTACAAAATATGATATTCATATCTGGAAAAGGATGGATTCCTTCACAGTGTAAAGATGACGTGTTAAGTTGCAGACGGGCACAACAAAAAGACCGTTGCACATTAGAGCTTTCAGTCAAAGCCAATTTGGTGATGCTGGTGGTAAGTGTAAAGTGTTTGTGTGTGTGTGTGTGTGTGTGTTCTGGTGTGTGTTCTGGTGTGTGTTCTGGTGTGTGTTTGCTGGTGTGTCTGTCTGTGTATTTTCTGTGCTGAAGAAGGCTTTGGCCAAAAACCATAATGAGTAACAGTCTCTTTGTTGTGCCTTTCTACAACTGAGAAGGCCACTTTGTGGTGAATAAAAATCTGTTCTTTTCCTAATATTGTTGGTATTTCAACCTGGAGTTCCCATTATTTGAAATTCATACCTGTTTGTAAGTAATACATTGTCACTGACTGGTTACAGCCCATTAGTAAGCTTCCATATATTCAACACATCCACATAATATTACTTAATCTGTCATGTGCTTGTACTACTCTGATTGTAAATGGTTGTTTATATTTGCTTAATCCACAAATTGCAATAACTGTGGTATCCCTTATTGGTAGCAGTGCTCACCTGTGAAATGGTACACAATGAAAACATGTTTTATATCAAACAAGTTATGCTGAGGGATTTTTGTACCAATGTTGAAATATTTTTGTGCATTTAAAACAGTCAGCAGCATATCTTTCTGCACTAACACCCCTGGGAGGAAAGAGTGCTAGTCCAGTAAGATGTCGGGGTTCCAGGTTTGATTTCTGGCTGGGTTGGGAATTTTCTCTGCTCAGGGACTGTGTGTTTGTGTTGTCCTTACCATTCCATCATCATTTGTGAAAGTGGCTAGATTAGACAGTGTACATACTGAGAATTTGTACAAACGCTGATGACCGCGCAGTTGACGCCCCACAAATGAATCGTCATCATTATTATCCAGTAAGATGTGCAGGAGAGATTGTTAGGTTTGGAAACAATGAGAGGTAACATAGGTTCTGGCTTTGCATCCCAGTCCAGAAAGAAATTGTAAACTGCCAGGAAGTTCCAATTTGTAGGTATCTTATTCGTAGATTATAGGTTTCTTTGTTTACAGAGAGAAGTGAAATTCCATTTTTTTTCTTTTTTTTTTTTTTTGGGGGGGGGGGGGGGCGGCCATGGGATAGGTATTATATAAAGGTGGGTGGGAGAAAGTTTGAGACATTTTATCCCCAACTGTCTTCATGGGTTTACTAATGGGTGCCTATGTATATTCCCTTTTTCCCCCCTCATCTGGATTTTGTATTTATGAATTGTTCCTCCACCTGAGTTGTGTCCCTTCTGTATGTCCTTACATGTATGCAATTAGTAGCTCTCACCTTATAACTCAAGCTTTCAGACAAATCCAGAAACAAGAATTTTGGTAATTTTTTGTAATTTGCTTTATAAAAAAATTGCCATTTCATTTGCAAACAGAACCACAATCTCTTAACACAGTTGTTTAAATTTTCATGTCTGCTAAATTACGATGGAATCTGTTAATTCCAGAAACTGTATATAATAGAAATGTTCCTTTAATGTTGTTGCTTATTTTGATATTATGTCTTTGTATAATAATAGCACTTTGTTTTCTTTATAATAATATTTGTTTAAGAATATTAAACCTTTAAATGATAGAGTACAAAAAAGCTTCTCTTCCATTTGTAGCTTTAACAGGACATTAGTCCTTCTTTAGAAAATAAAAGGTTTGTTGTACATTGGTTTTTTAATAAAAATATTTTTCAGACTGTTTAATTGCGCATTTTTATACCAATGCTCTTAACCCTACTTCAGTCTCTGCAAGAAGTTCGTAACAGTATGTACAATGTGCAGAATGTGATGCTTTGCTTATAGGTGGTGTTATGCAGTACTGGAAAAAACTGTATTTGTCTTGTAAATAGTTAATCCTAAGTTTGTATTGATATTTCTGATCTGAAACTGCAACAGCCCAAATTTTGAAAAAACTGAAATAATTGTACATAGCAAAGCTACCCTCCCTGTTTTCCTTTCCCTGTTGCTTCATAGCCTGGGTTGTGAGTAACTAAATCCACTTTCCATTCTTTCCCCTCTCTCCTCTCTGATGAAGGAATATTTATTCCGAAAGCTAGGAACGTAAATGTTCGGTTGTTTTTTGTGTATCTATTGGCTGTACTGAGCTGAGGTAAGTACTGGCCAACCCCTTTATCTCTTTGTTAGTAAAAGCTGAAATGTATAACTCCATTTTCAAATGTACTGTTACAAAGGAAAACCCAGGAGAATTGCTCAATTTAATCCTCATACCACTGAAGAGATGAATTCAATAGTTGTCTGGTGTTGAGGAACAGCTGAAATAGTTAAAATTGAACAAATCTCCAGGCCCTGTCAGACTCTATACTGAATTTACAACTGAGATAGCCCCTCTTCTAACTATAATCTACCGTAGATCCCCCAAATAGAAAGCCATGTCCAATTCTTCGAAAAAGAGACAGGTCTCTCACGTCTACAAGAAGAGTTGTAGAAGTGATCCACAAAACTACTGTTCAATATCCTTGACATCGAAGTGTTGCAGAATCTTAGAACACATTCTGAGCTCAAACATAATGAGGTATTTTGAACAGAATTACCTCCTCTTTGCCAACCAGCATGGATTTCGAAAAAATCTTTCATGTGAAACCCAACTCCCACTTTTCTTGTATGACATACTGAAAGCTTTGGATCAAGGCAACCAGGTAGATGCAGTATTTCTTAATTTCTGAAAAGCATTTGACTCTGTACAGCACCTGTGATTATTGTCAAAAGTACAATCATATGGGGTATCAAATGAGATTTGTGACTGGATTGAGGAGTTTTTGATAGGGAGGACACAGCATGTTGTCTTGAATGGAGAGTCATTGTCATATGTAGAAGTAACTTCAGGTGTTCCCCAGGGCAGTATGTTTGGGGCTGTTGCTGTTTATATTGCATAGTAATGATCTTGCAGACAATATTAATAATAAAATCAGACTTTTTGGAGAGGATGCAGTTATCTATAATGAAGTACTATATGAAAGAAGCTGCATAAATATTCAGTCTGATCTTGATAAGGAGATTAGCAACTTGCTTCAAATGTTCACAAATGTACAACTGTGCACTTCACAAAATGAAAAAAAATTAGTATTCTATGACTATAATACTATATCAATGAGTCAGTTTTGGAATTGGCCAACTCATACAAATACCTGAGTGTTAACACTTTATAGGTATATGGAATGGAATTATCACACAGGCTAAGTCATGGGTAAAGCAGGTAATAGACGTCTGTTCATTGGTAGAATACTGAGAGATTGCTCACAAATCACTTGTGCCACTCATTCTAGAATACTGCTCAAGTGTGTGGACATGCACTAAATAGAACAAGCAGGGTATATTTAAAGTATATAGAGAAAGGCAGCACGAGTGGTCACAGATTTGTTTGATCCATGAGAGTGTGTCACAGAGATATTGAAGGAACTGAACTGGAAGGCTCTTGAAGATAAGACGTAAGCTGTCCTCAGAAAGTCTACTAATAAAGTTTCAAGATCCAGCTTTTAGTGAATACTCTAGGAATATACTATAACCCCCTACAAATCACTCACATATGGATTGTGAGAATAAGATTAGAATAATTACTGCATATGCAGAGACATTCAATCATTCTTCCAGTGCTCCATACATGAGTGGAACAGGAAGAAATCGTAATAACTGGTACAATGGAACGTATCCTTTGCCATGCACCTCATGGTGGTTTGCAGAGTGTAGATGTGGATATAGACATAGATTTCCCAGAACCCTTCCAACAGATTTAAGTCTTCCATTCACCTTCCCTAACACAGATTTTGCATTGTTATTCTACTCTAGATTATTCCTTAGTATTACATCTAAAAACTAAAATGAGCTGATGTGCTCATGAAGTTCACCATTAATCTTGTAATCTGATACTATCACATTGTTAAGGGCATATCTTACATTTATCGTAATTTTAAGAAGGCCGTTATTCATTACACCAATGGAAACTATGTTAAAATCTTTTTGCATTTCCTTAAGTCATCTCCTGAGATAGGAAAACACCGAATCACTGAGCATTACATTGCGTAGAGGCCATGTTGAACTGCACCTTGTCTTTTACGCAACACTGTCTGAACATAAAGCTGAATGTATCTGCCAAAAAAAATATGCACAAATTATCAGGATCAACCTGAGGAGAAGAAGCAGTAACTGGGGAATTCTGAACTTGTTCTCTGCTACCTCACAGCTGAATATGTGTACCCCCTGAGTGGTGCAGATCTTGTCATGCAAAAGCAGTGGATATTTCTTTCAGTGAGGCATGCTACATTATTACAGGCTGCTCAAGAACCATACCATCTGGAGGAGCTACATTGTCTCACTGGAAACACTCCCCCTGACATTCATTGAGAAGTTTTCCCTTTTCTCTCTTCTTTTGTAGCTACACCACCTAATTTCATTTTGTGATTCACTACCAGCAAGCATGTTCACATTCCTTACGATAACTGAGGTGCTCACAGCTGAACTACAGCAAACACGACTGCAAGTATGTCATGTTAAAACCCAGAAATGGTATCATGGAAAAAGGATGGACACCATGGAAATCATTTCTTCAAATCTGTATTGATTTCATAAGGAGAAAAAGTTATATCCAAAGATGAAGGTCTCTGTGTGGAATAATTTTCTTTCTTTCTTCTTTTTTTTTTTTTTAAAAAAAAAGTGGGGATGGATGGATCTTAGCCCGCTTCTTGTGGCACCACCTGTATTCAGTGTTGTATACTATGAAGGACTTAAAATCTACAATCACTGTACTTTGATTTTTGGTGTTTATCTGTAATGACATAACATTTCCAATATCCCTCTAAACGTGATACACAGATAAAACAAAAACACCACCAACTACTACTACTACTACTACTAGTAGTAGTAGTAGTAGTAGTAGTAGTAATTTTGGAAGTTATTTTATTTATTGTTTAAAAACAAACATGAAATGCATATACATCTTAGCTAACTACAAAATATAAAAAAATACAAATTTTTAAACAACTGTTTAAAATGCATATGCATCTTAGCTAACTACAAAATATAAAAAAATTACAAAATTTGTAATTTTCTTATATTTTGTAGTTCGCTAAGATGTATATGCATTTTATGTTTGTTTTTAAACAATAAATAAAGTAACTTCCAAAATCACTTACAGGATGTCTATAGAGGAAGACAGTAATAAAAAAATTTAAATTGTACTGTAATTATTCTGCTTTGCAAAAATGGAAACTGGCAGGATAAAAAACTGTATCTATATAATTCTCCTTTCCATAATGTTCAACAATATATTCAATAAAATGAGCACCAACTGCATAAAAGAACTTTAGAGTTTTAACAGGTAAAGAAACAAGCTGAAGTCAGGAGTCAGAATGTTGCTATTACAAAGCCACAGCCATAGCCTAACATTGTCTAACTAGAATTATAAGCTTCTAAATGTATGTAATTATAATTTTTTTGTCTTGTACTGTAACATGACAAAGTATCCAGTACCCTCATGAAAGTGATTCATGAATCAGTAAAATTACTATTATGAGTGCTTAGAGCACAATGGAACATTAGCAAGCTGTGAACAACATTATTTATCACATTTTATGAGATTCAAAGTGTTTGAGAAAGCTCTTTATTCTATTCCAATGAAATCTGTGTTGATAATCGTTGATAAACAAGAAACTGGCTCTTACTATTATACGTTTATGAATACAATACTAGGAGAAACTGAGTGACAGACAGAAACATTTAGAAATTAAGTCTTCTTTTAAGTTCACCTGCCTGCAGCTCACACCACCTCTATGTGGTGCGCAGAAATCTGTCCTAATTAATATTTTTATCCTATCCCAGCTTTTCCAGGATTTGATATTAGGAGAAAAGGTTTACACTATCCATCACTCAGCCCTAATATGGCACAGAAAGGAGTGAGGTATTCAGCCATAAAAATTGTTGAATGATTGACCACAGAACATCCCAGTAAGTTAGTAATGTATAAGCCAATGTTAAAGCTTCCATTACATGTCATCAGAATGATGAAAAATCCAAAACTAAATTATTAAAATTGAAGGAAGAGTCTGTCAAGATGATTTGATGTCATCACAACCTTTCTCATCATCATAGAAGGCATTTTCAGATCCTCAAACTCAAAACACAAAGAATACTTATTGCCAGTTTTAACTTTTAGCAGTGAGACTTTAATTATTAAAGCAAGAATCCATAGAAAAAATAAGGTTTCTTAGCAAAGAACAGAGAGATGCATGTTGCAAATAAGCGAGAAACAAACAAGTGAATCAGGAGGGAGATTATATATCTACATATGTACTTTGCAAAGCACTGTGACAGAGGGTCATTAGCATTGTATCACATGTTTGCATTTTTCCCATTACAATTGCATATGTAGAGTGGTCTGAATGCCTCCCTTAAACACCTCAGCATGTGCTGTTGTGATTAGTCCAATCTTGTCTTTGCAGTACCTACAAGAGTGATATATAGGGGAATAGAACATATCAAGATTCATTAGTCAATACTGGTACTCGAAACATTCTATACAGCAGTGGAAGACATAATACAAATATCTTCAACAAAATTGTGATTAATGCTCAAGTTACTTCTGTCTATGTCATATTGTATGAAGACAGGTGCTTTGCAAGAGCCAATGTCATGAAAAACTTAAGTTCAAAGATAGCCCTAGGAGGGCCCAATGTGAATGCAAGCTTTCTGATAAAAGGAGCTTCATGCAGTAATACCAATATAGGCACTACAAGCATTTTTGTATTTTGTCTGTATAATAAATATTATAGGAAAGTGACATTGGCATTGGTACCACTTCTGTTGTAAACACCAGTTGGAGTAGTTGAGCGAGAGAGAAAGTAAAAGAGAATGTGGCAAGCAAATCAAAAAAGACAGCCTCCTAATTGGGACCCCCTCCCCCTCTTTTATTTAAGGAAATAACAGTCATCTCAAGGAAAGGACCATAATTACTGAAAGGAAAGGTTCCAATAGCAAAAGCTTGAAACAATCTCTTAAGTGCAGGGGAAAAAAATGTTACTTAGGTTTCACTGAAGAGGAGAGAGGAGAGAGAGAGAGAGAGAGAGAGAGAGAGAGAGAGAGAGAGACATTGATGGATGTTAATGGGAAAGGTTAAGGCAACACAATCAAACTCACAGTCAAAGGCAATCGTTTATAATATATTTCTCCCTAAAGTGCTCAATGTTGTCAAAGCATGTAAAAAATTGTTCTAGAATCAATGAGTTTAATTTTCAAGAAAGCGAGAGTTATTGTGAAAAATGTACTCGTAGTGATGTGTTTGACACCAGAGTAGATATAATCTTCATCTTATTCTTGATAGCTGCAAAAACTTTGTAAGAAATCTCATTTGCATGCTCCCTGCTTATGGCAGCTGCTGCTCCAAATCATACTATCAAACAACATACTTCAGTCCTGACTTATCAATTTCTAATATATATCACATGTACTAGGATTACTTCAAAGAGTAACATCCAATACTAGCAATGTGTCACTGTCTTGCAAGATTTTTGTGGTAGAATTTGAGATACCATTTAAAAACCAAAGAATGATCCATTTTTCAAATGTAATTGGTATGAACTAATAGCAAAACAACCAACCAATAAAAACTTGAATCTGTTCAGAATCCTCCTGCCAAGGAAAGGCAGACTTACTGAAGAATAATCACAACTCAGATTTTCTAATCTCTTATTTTATCTGTAGAAATTTATGCTTTCCCCTCATTTAATGAGTGGTTTTGCATTTTACATGTGACAGATATGACCTCTTAATATGACTAAATGTGAAACAATCACAGTGTTCCTGGAGTCATCCAGTCAACTTTGGCTCTATGGTGACTTCAAGGTCACTATTAATGCACAGGTAATCCTAGACACATTCATGCCTGGCATATCAGTCTTGGTCAGCACATTTTAGACAGTACCCTTGTCAGACTCAGCCATTATCTACAGCCATCACAGTTGTCACATCTTCATGGTTTGCACCAAAGATTGACTCATGGCATGCCACTGGAACCAGTTTCATTCTTTGTTGGCCCTGGCTACACTGGGGGTTGAGCAGGCCTAGTTGTGCCGACCTACCCTGGCGGTTGGAACTTCGTCAGCACGGATGACAGATTTGCCTCCTGTAGCGGGTGTTGATACCTCCCATTGCACTGAGCAGGTGCTGCCATCAGCGGGGTCAGAAGCGGAATCTCCATCGCCAGTGCCCTTCCTCTTCAGTGCGCTGTTATCACTGTCTGTGTTGGTACCCCTCATAGTGGACTACAATGTCCAGTGGTTCCTGACCCTCTACCACCAGTCGTGTCCACCAGTTGCACCAGAGTCCTCAGGCGGTGGTGGTGTCCTCATTGCACTCACTTTTGTCATTACACGCTGGCCCGAGTGGTCAGGAACTTCTTGAGCTTTGGGGTTATGCCCCTAGCATAATTACAGATGTCACAGATGTCTCTTCAGCCACAGCATGATGGATGGCAATGCCTATTCTTTCCTCAGCTGCAAAGAAGGAGCTTAGTAACCTGATGGTTACTGCTGCTCACAGTGGAAGTATGTCAGGCCACTACAGCAAGCATAGTGCAATACTGAAATCCATATGGCGTGCCCACAGCTGCCCAAG